>NW_027152032.1:0-6471 GCF_004359215.1 Bremia lactucae | reverse complement strand
CTCACTGCACGCAAGAGAAGCAGGTTTAACCGCTTCCTCGCTGTGCTAGGGTGTGTGTCTAAGTAGAGCGTGGCCGCATTACGACGTGCCCGCCTACAGATGCGGTACAGTACAAGGGACTTGGAACTGGATTTCCCAATGGGCATCGTTGCTCCTGAAAGCCATCGAGATGGCGGAACTTGCATGTGAAAAACAGTGGAGTGAGCGGGTCAAGGCGAACAAACAATTGCAGCATCTCAAGTGACGGCGCTAAGTTACTACCAATCGCATATTAAAGGCTGGTGGATGCAGTCTCAAAGCCTTTCTTTCTTGCTAGGCCAACTACCACCAAGCTGTGCACTTTTATGGTGCAAAGAAGGACAGCTCACGTTCGTGGACAGACCATTTGCTGTACTTAACAGCATAAGTACGCCGCGCCGCATATAAAGCGTACTGATTACTTGCATCACGCGCAGAACTGGTTGTGCGGGCACAGGAGCTTGAAGATGACGAAAAACCAATGAAGTCCGGACCTAAGAGAATTGTGAAATCAATTGGCGAGTAGCGGAAGTGTTTTAAGTGTGGCAAACGAGGCCACTTGGCGAGAGAATGCAAGTCCAAGACAAGAAGAGAAATAAGAGCGCTGAAGGTGAGGGAACTAGCGGCTAAGGAGAATGCCGTGAATGTACGACTGGATTGTTGACAGTGTTGCTAGTTGACACCTGGTGCGCGACGTATTAATGCCTCAAGATGCGGAAGACTGTCAAGAATCTGAATGGTTGCTCCTTTCAAATCGTGAACACTTAAAATTCCTAAAGAAAGGCTTTGTCACCTTTTGTGGTGTGGCAGTTAATAAGGATTTTAAATTGCAGCTCAGTGCTGTGTATTATGCACCTTCGTTGTCCCGCAATCTAATTTGTTTGGGTTACTGGCCAAGCAAGGCTGTCGAATGGAGACACGTCATGGTAAAATGATCAGTGTGATAGACACTGGTTTTTACTTTGCGCATGGAGTCAAATGTTCTCGTGGCGGAGATGCAATCGGC
Source organism: Bremia lactucae (assembly GCF_004359215.1). Classification (NCBI taxonomy): domain Eukaryota; phylum Oomycota; class Peronosporomycetes; order Peronosporales; family Peronosporaceae; genus Bremia; species Bremia lactucae. Next base: position 5,447 of record NW_027152032.1, on the reverse strand, counting down.
ACCGACCACGACACAAGATCGAAGATATGGTCATGAGTGCAGTCAATTTAAAGCCACCTGAAACTCATGTACGACAGGGTTCCCTTCACGAATTATATATACGATTCGGCCAATTAGCGTTCGACACAATTGAACGAATGGCCCGTGATACCGGTTCTGGAATTATAATTAATGGCCACTCACGACCGCTTTGTACGATCTGCGCGTAGGGTAAGGCGACTAAATCCCGTCATTCGCAGCGTGACACTGGAAGCATTTCCCCAATCGATCGGGCAGGTGGAGGGTTTTGCAGCGATTTAAAGGGCCCGATTACACCGCTCGATCGATACCGCAATCGCTATCTGGTCAACTTTGTAATCCACAAGTCGAAGTATTTGGAGCGGTGAGCAAGCAACCTTACAATAAGGAAGCGTTGGTTCCCACTCGCATCCATTAGTGCAGGTGGTGCCCAATAGAAATGGCGATCTCGCCCAACTAAAAAGTTCAAGCGTTTTCTTATGTATTTTGAAAAGAGTTTTATTGCCGCGTACATGTTCTTCGCACCGACGGAGGAGGCGATTATGCCAACGTTGACCTTTCTGCCAGCAGCAAGGAGTTTCGAGACAAGTGAGCGAGCCCGCAAACCAAACCAGCAACGGAAAGGCTGAACGTATGCATTGTACAATAATGAATATTGTTCGATGCATGCTTTTTGGATCAACCATTCTGAAAAAATTCTGGAGTGATGCCGCTGAGTATGCTGCATACATACTGAATCAAAGTCCGACGAAGTCGAACACAGCACGAGCTTCACCACTCGAGGTTTTGACTGGGACATCTCCCAATCTGAAACACATAGTTGTCGTTTGACCCCCTTGCATCGTTTAACGGGACACGAAGAATAAGAAATTCGACCGACACGCCGTTCGTGGTAACGACTAGAAAAAATGACGAAATTAAAGGCTACAAAGTTTTCCTTGCAAAGCTTCGTAACGTCATTACGACTGGTCACATTAGTGGAAGTGAGACACACGTCTCTACTGCTGATGAGCAAATTTACAAAGTGCTTGATGAAGAAGTGCAAAAGAACCCATCACAATCGCGACAGGACCTATAACAGTATAGTTGTAGGTTCAAATCCTACTAAGCCTAATTATATTTTATATTTTAAATGATAAAATATTTTTTTTTTTACTAAATTATCAACAATTTTTAAATAATAATAAATTTGAATTGTAAAATATTTTATATGTTAAGGTTTTGACTGAGTAACAGTTTGACATTCTTCTTTATGTCCCCCAAGGAATGCAGATTAGCGATGAACAGCTAGCTAAGATGGGTGCTTCCAATGTCAATGAACTCGGGCTTTGTTTTTAAAAAGTTTTGTACGGACTGAGATAGGCCGGTCTGTTGTGGCATGAATTACTTCTGAAAACTATCCTTAGTATGGGATTCGTGCAATGTATCACAGACACGTGCATGTTTTGACAAGATTGACGGAAGCGGTACAATTGTAGCCGGCACGTACGTCGACAATCTGTTAATCACTGCAACAAGCACAGCACGTGTGGATGAGTATTTACTGTCATGAAAGTGTTGGAACTAAAAGACCTGTGATAGGTTACTATGTTTCTTGGAATTTGCGTTAAACATGATGGAGATGGTTATTCACTTAGCCATGAGAACACCATCGCCGAAATGCTTCCGCAATTGGGCTTGAAGGAGCTTACGCAGTCAGATGTCCGATCACAATGACGAACCGAGCACGGAAGGATTATGACTCTCTAATGAGTCAGGAAGGAGTGTTGGAAATGTTTTGGTTTGCATCGTGTGTCATACAGACTCTTGGGAGTAGTCGCGCAAATCCAGTCGACTTTTTTTGTCACGATACTTCAACCTGAGACATAGCGTGTTAAGATCGCAGCTGAAGTTGTGGTCAATCAATACATTCTTTTTACTCTTCAGAATTCCCCTTTAGTCAAATTTGTTCGCGGATATAAACTCCAACAGGTTATGAGCCCATGCGACGGGTCTGACGCCTCTGCCGACGAGACGTATGCGGAGGAAATACATCATATGTTTCCGAGGCGCTCACGCTTGTCCTTTCAGCCATATCAATACATTAAGGCAACCTTTTCAAAGCGGCTAACACCCGCTCCTTGTTGGTCACTAACTCCTCCTCATCCGCTCCACTCCTTTCCCGAGTGGCTCCACCAGTTACGCGTGCTGCATGGGAGTGTGGTCAGAGCGCGTCCATTTTTAACCACGTGACATAACACGCTTTGCCCATGCATTCCTTCCAGATCGATGATATATCAGCTCAAGGACAATTTGAACAAGGAAGTTTTTATCAGCGTGGCGAAGCACAAGCACGGATTGCGCGTGGAGAGGCGCAGCTACGCGCTGGATCAGCACTTCCGGTCAAAAGCGATGGCGCCGATGCGGCATATCAGGAACAAGCACAAGCATACGCCGAATATCAGGCTCGAGCAGGGCAACAGCCCCTTGTTTATCTGAATTGGTAACGTGTACCAAATGCTCGCGACTCTAAGTTTATGATTGGAAATTTAGTACAAGGGACTTGGAACTGGATTTCCCAATGGGCATCGTTGCTCCTGAAAGCCATCGAGATGGCGGAACTTGCATGTGAAAAACAGTGGAGTGAGCGGGTCAAGGCGAACAAACAATTGCAGCATCTCAAGTGACGGCGCTAAGTTACTACCAATCGCATATTAAAGGCTGGTGGATGCAGTCTCAAAGCCTTTCTTTCTTGCTAGGCCAACTACCACCAAGCTGTGCACTTTTATGGTGCAAAGAAGGACAGCTCACGTTCGTGGACAGACCATTTGCTGTACTTAACAGCATAAGTACGCCGCGCCGCATATAAAGCGTACTGATTACTTGCATCACGCGCAGAACTGGTTGTGCGGGCACAGGAGCTTGAAGATGACGAAAAACCAATGAAGTCCGGACCTAAGAGAATTGTGAAATCAATTGGCGAGTAGCGGAAGTGTTTTAAGTGTGGCAAACGAGGCCACTTGGCGAGAGAATGCAAGTCCAAGACAAGAAGAGAAATAAGAGCGCTGAAGGTGAGGGAACTAGCGGCTAAGGAGAATGCCGTGAATGTACGACTGGATTGTTGACAGTGTTGCTAGTTGACACCTGGTGCGCGACGTATTAATGCCTCAAGATGCGGAAGACTGTCAAGAATCTGAATGGTTGCTCCTTTCAAATCGTGAACACTTAAAATTCCTAAAGAAAGGCTTTGTCACCTTTTGTGGTGTGGCAGTTAATAAGGATTTTAAATTGCAGCTCAGTGCTGTGTATTATGCACCTTCGTTGTCCCGCAATCTAATTTGTTTGGGTTACTGGCCAAGCAAGGCTGTCGAATGGAGACACGTCATGGTAAAATGATCAGTGTGATAGACACTGGTTTTTACTTTGCGCATGGAGTCAAATGTTCTCGTGGCGGAGATGCAATCGGCACCGACCACGACACAAGATCGAAGATATGGTCATGAGTGCAGTCAATTTAAAGCCACCTGAAACTCATGTACGACAGGGTTCCCTTCACGAATTATATATACGATTCGGCCAATTAGCGTTCGACACAATTGAACGAATGGCCCGTGATACCGGTTCTGGAATTATAATTAATGGCCACTCACGACCGCTTTGTACGATCTGCGCGTAGGGTAAGGCGACTAAATCCCGTCATTCGCAGCGTGACACTGGAAGCATTTCCCCAATCGATCGGGCAGGTGGAGGGTTTTGCAGCGATTTAAAGGGCCCGATTACACCGCTCGATCGATACCGCAATCGCTATCTGGTCAACTTTGTAATCCACAAGTCGAAGTATTTGGAGCGGTGAGCAAGCAACCTTACAATAAGGAAGCGTTGGTTCCCACTCGCATCCATTAGTGCAGGTGGTGCCCAATAGAAATGGCGATCTCGCCCAACTAAAAAGTTCAAGCGTTTTCTTATGTATTTTGAAAAGAGTTTTATTGCCGCGTACATGTTCTTCGCACCGACGGAGGAGGCGATTATGCCAACGTTGACCTTTCTGCCAGCAGCAAGGAGTTTCGAGACAAGTGAGCGAGCCCGCAAACCAAACCAGCAACGGAAAGGCTGAACGTATGCATTGTACAATAATGAATATTGTTCGATGCATGCTTTTTGGATCAACCATTCTGAAAAAATTCTGGAGTGATGCCGCTGAGTATGCTGCATACATACTGAATCAAAGTCCGACGAAGTCGAACACAGCACGAGCTTCACCACTCGAGGTTTTGACTGGGACATCTCCCAATCTGAAACACATAGTTGTCGTTTGACCCCCTTGCATCGTTTAACGGGACACGAAGAATAAGAAATTCGACCGACACGCCGTTCGTGGTAACGACTAGAAAAAATGACGAAATTAAAGGCTACAAAGTTTTCCTTGCAAAGCTTCGTAACGTCATTACGACTGGTCACATTAGTGGAAGTGAGACACACGTCTCTACTGCTGATGAGCAAATTTACAAAGTGCTTGATGAAGAAGTGCAAAAGAACCCATCACAATCGCGACAGGACCTATAACAGTATAGTTGTAGGTTCAAATCCTACTAAGCCTAATTATATTTTATATTTTAAATGATAAAATATTTTTTTTTTTACTAAATTATCAACAATTTTTAAATAATAATAAATTTGAATTGTAAAATATTTTATATGTTAAGGTTTTGACTGAGTAACAGTTTGACATTCTTCTTTATGTCCCCCAAGGAATGCAGATTAGCGATGAACAGCTAGCTAAGATGGGTGCTTCCAATGTCAATGAACTCGGGCTTTGTTTTTAAAAAGTTTTGTACGGACTGAGATAGGCCGGTCTGTTGTGGCATGAATTACTTCTGAAAACTATCCTTAGTATGGGATTCGTGCAATGTATCACAGACACGTGCATGTTTTGACAAGATTGACGGAAGCGGTACAATTGTAGCCGGCACGTACGTCGACAATCTGTTAATCACTGCAACAAGCACAGCACGTGTGGATGAGTATTTACTGTCATGAAAGTGTTGGAACTAAAAGACCTGTGATAGGTTACTATGTTTCTTGGAATTTGCGTTAAACATGATGGAGATGGTTATTCACTTAGCCATGAGAACACCATCGCCGAAATGCTTCCGCAATTGGGCTTGAAGGAGCTTACGCAGTCAGATGTCCGATCACAATGACGAACCGAGCACGGAAGGATTATGACTCTCTAATGAGTCAGGAAGGAGTGTTGGAAATGTTTTGGTTTGCATCGTGTGTCATACAGACTCTTGGGAGTAGTCGCGCAAATCCAGTCGACTTTTTTTGTCACGATACTTCAACCTGAGACATAGCGTGTTAAGATCGCAGCTGAAGTTGTGGTCAATCAATACATATACTTTACTCTTCAAAACCCCTGTTTGTCAGGCTTCCTTGCGGATATAGTATCC
>NW_027152052.1:219256-244224 GCF_004359215.1 Bremia lactucae | reverse complement strand
GAGATCGTACGGGCGATGAGGGATCATCCTCATCGTCGGATCCAAATAGACTGTTTACACGTCTATCAGAATGAGCCCTCTCATTCGAAGGCTCATAGTCAGCCGCCTGACGGATATCAGGCGACTGTTCCATTCTCCCCGAGTCGGCCACTTCATCCGACTCGCACTCGTAGTCGACCTCCAAAGAGGGGTCGTATTCACGTGGTGAATCACCACGTGCACTCGCAACATCTAGTGTTGTGCGAGTGGAAGACACTACGGTAGACGGAACGTCTACCGCAAGAGATAGCAGTGCGTCACCCGCGGCTGCACGAACCGCAGCCGAAGGCGCAGCACTATCATCACCCCGCATGAATTGTTTCTTCATGCGATGGAACTTAAAATGATGGATCTGACCAATCAAAATCATTTTAAAAATTAAGTGGTCACATAGCGACCACTCCATCTAATGACATTCAGAGTGATTGTCGTTTAAGGGAGGGGTGATGTAACGGGGTGTATCGTTACATGAAAGTAACACTTAAAGGTTGTTAAATAATATATTATCTAAAAGATAGATAATATTTGGAGGATATTACTTTATATAGTAATATCCTGAATTCTTGTCCATAAATAGGTATAGACCATTATGTCTATTTATTCCGCAGACAAATCAGCTGTAGAAGTGATCAAAGAGAGTTACAAGATAAGATTGAGATAAGAATTCATTTACATGTTTAGTATTAGGTTATAGTTAAGTCAGCATTTACAAAGATAGATTAAGAGACACTTAACTATATTAATACAGTTTTCATTTTACCCTCTTAAGTTAACTTATCTTAAGGGAAGTCTTCCTCTGCACGTACAGTGTACGTCACCTAACGAAAGGCACCACTCACAATTGAAGCAGTGTGAAGTGGACTTGTACTGAAACAGTACAAGTCGTAGTGCCTCGTTACAGCTAGCGTCATCCGTGATGACGGCTAGCGTCATCCGTTACGCAAGATATCGAGAAAGATACGCTCGCAATACATATTAAGTGTTATCTATAGAGATGACATTTTAATTGGTAAAAATAGGTATTTATATTTAATACGATTAAATATAAATCAGTATAAAAACTACTTCCTACTTGGAAAGTGCGCACGAGGAGACGGATTTGTTCTTGTGACGATTTTAACCAGAGTACTTAGTGTGTTGGGTGAGGTCGCTTACGCGCCCACCACTACTACCTGACTGCACGCAAGAGAAGCAGGTTAAACCGCTTCCTCGCTGTGCTAGGGTGTGTGTCTAAGTAGAGCGTGGCCGCATTACGACGTGCCCGCCTACATTACTTTTAACCCTCTTTAAAGCACGTGTTTTAAAGAGGATCTTCCTCTGCACGTACTGGTGTACGTGAAGCTCCACTCGCACTGAAGTAGTGCGAAGCGGACTTGTACTGAAGCAGTACAAGTCGGCAGTTCCCCGCTACAATTTATATGTGTTCTTTATTTTCCAATTTTCCTCCTTTAGTTATTACTGGAAGCAAGACATACATTTTTCTTACAACGCTAAATTTGTCATTTCTAGGATTTCTGTAAAACTCATTTAATCCGCAGACACAAGTCATATATAAATAGAAAAAAGAGTTTATAGCACGTGTCATCCAATTACCACTATCACCCATCATGTATAATGGCATCGGTCTGCGCACTGTGCGCGGCTCTGGCACAAATGGCTACGTGCAGCGCAACCTTAGTTTTATTGATGCGTCACGCGCGCGGCAAACGCTTGCTCGGAACAAGGGTGGAGATGTCTCTGGAGTTTTTGGTTCACGTGGAGGCGGTGGGAACAATCTAGCACCGAACCCGAAGATTCTGCTGCACGAAAGAAAGCGTAAGGTAGAGCTTCATCTAATGGAGTTATCCTTAGCAATGGAGGCTCGCGGATGCGAATCCGAGGAGATCCATAGCAAGATTGAGAGAGAGCGGGGGCGGCTGCTCTCGCGCCTAGATGAAGTCAAAGTAGACGAGATTCTAGACAATGATAGCTCACGCGCTGGGCAGAGGCGAAATGAAGAAAAAGACACAAAAATTAAAGAAGCCTTTGGCATCGCCGCGGACTATGAAGCCGGCGAAAGTTTTGACGCTGCAATTAAAGAGCGACGTCGTCAAGGAAGGCAGGAAAAAAGAGATAGGGAATTGAAGGGTAGAGCGAAAGCACCTTTGCAAAGTGTACTTTTCGAGAAGATGCTACCTGCTAGGGCTGACCGCTTTTCCTCTCATTGTCGATCCAGGTCGCGCTCGCGCAATAGCTCTTGTCGAAATTTAAGCAGCCGTGGCCATAATAGTCGTGATCGTGTAAATATCAAGGCTTCTCACGAATCAAAAACTAGATCACACTACAGAGAAAAGGCACGGCACATGCGTTCGTCGCTCTCGGCTGAAATGCGACAGCGCCGCTCAAAGTCTTGTTCAGCCTCTGATTTTTCTAGCAGCAGAAGTTCAAGTGCGTCTAGCAACTCCAACTTTCATTCACATAGTGTGGGAATACGGAACGATTGCCGCTCTGGGAAAGGTACCTCAGCTAAAATGCAAGTGTCACGGCGATCAAGCGTACTTTCCCCTGGTAGTTCTAAATTAAGTCCAAGCTCACATGCCTGTCCTAAGGCTGGCGGATACCGTGATACGCAAAGCAACATTATTAAAGAAAAAGTGAAGGAAGGAAAGCCACCTATTTGTCAGTCGTCTGTGCGCTCCGCTGTGAATGAAGGCGAACAGAATGAAAATATTTCTACAATTGGTTCAGTGACTAATTCGGACCCGGATAAGAAGGAAGAACTGGGCGCCCTTTCTTTATCAACGAGCACAATCGATGAAACGAAGCTGGGCATGATGACTGAAATCTGCAGAGATAAGAACGAGCCAATCCCGACACCAAGAGTCCAAGAGCAAGAAGACTTACCAGCCGCGCAGGCAGTTAGGAAGAAAATACGAGAAAATCGCGAATCCCGTGAGCCCTCCGCGACAGACAAGCTAGCAAAATCTCGCAAGCGTAAGCCGCGCAGTGCTCATTACGAAAGTTGTGAAAGTGTCGCTTCCACAGACTCACGCGTTCCACGGCACCAAAAATTGCGTTCGCGTAGGTCTCACTTGATATTGACAAAAAGATCTCGATCAAAAGATTCGGCGTCGTCGCGGTTCAGTCTATATTCGCGCTCTCGCTCGCGCTCTCGCTCGCGCTCTCGCTCGCGCTCTTATTATAAATCATCTCGCAGCCTACGGAGACGCCGCTCCTTGTCGCGCCGTCGTCATTTTAATGATGACCGCAGCTGTAGTCGCTAACGCCTCTTATTAATATGCTTTGCTTTTAAGTGATGAAGTCCATAGTTTTGCAGATGTGGGCGTGCAAATTTTACATAGTAATTTGGTTGTTCATGTCTCGTCAATTTTAGTAATCGGTACATTGGTTCTGGGTTGCTAAAAAATAATCTCCTCGATGGCTTCCTCCGCCACGGCTAACGCTGCCATGACTGCTTCTGCCCATCCGCCAAGCGTAAGCGTCAACATTTTAGAGGAAAATTATTCATTCCTCTCGGATTCCGGTGATAACGCTAAATCTGGCAAGCTTCTATCAACCGCAACAGCCACCTCTGGCGGCTGCTCACGTGGTGTTCAGCGACTCTTTCTACGCGTCAGGCGCTGCCTTATTCGCTTTTCATTGGGATTACCCACGAGTAGAGCAGCAAGCGGTCTTTCTGTTATTTTTGCATTGCTTCTGGTAGGAATTGTAGGCACCTTTGCGCTGCATCAGATGCTTAGTCCGGAAATCGAAGCGCTCACACAACAGCGCGAGACGCTAAAGGATGATGTGATGGTCCTTCATCTACAGGTAAATCTATTTGAATTGTTGTTTAAGTGGCTTTGTGTGAATGGTAGCATTGCGCATATCTAATGATATCAGGTGGAAAATATCACGCGCATCGCTGAAAGCCGCCTGGAGACCATTCATCTATTGGAGACGGAGCTGGAGCGGCAGCATGTGCAAGCAGCTGAAGCTGCTGCAACCGCCACAACAGACGCAGAGCTTAATATTGTTCCTAACGTTGGCAATGCAATGACTAGGAACGGTGAGCTGCGTCCCAGCGTGGTACTGACCACCATTTTTTACACGCTTCTGCTGGGCTCTGTCGTGCTCGCATCTGTGCTCTACCGAATTATTTTAATACTACGGGGCGAGATCGTCGCCCAATATGGATTTGGTAAAAAGCAGTATGCATGCGGGACTAGTCAAGGTGAAAATATGATGCCGTCGGTCTCGGAATCATCCATCGATTGCAAAAGGAACGGAAGAGAGACGCCACCACTCTCGCCTGCAAGAGATCCGACCGCTCATGTATCGGTGCCTAATGGGAGTCGGTCTGCTGCATCTGGTGATAAGTCATCACCTAGTCCTAAAGCAATTAGTGAACCTTCTCCGCAATGCTACAAGCGCGCTCCGGGTTCATCGCCAACAATCGTGTAAACTCGAACATTTTAACTATGGGGGGTTCGCGAATGCTGTATTAGGTATGCAACTTGTTAATTGTAGCTATTGGTCTAAATGGGTTAAATAAAGGCATTTGTATTTACTAGGAATTCGCACAGCTGGCACTTAAGGTAAAAAAATGCTCGGTTTTAGATAAGGCTATGAGTGAAGTAGAAGCCATCATTAAACAAACTGTAATATCACACAAAATTAGCTCATCTAATCACGTTAATAAACAATTTAAGACGTGCTTTAATCCTGATGCATTGCTCAAATTATTGGTTGTATTGCACAAATATCATTAATTTGGTAACAAGCTCTTGACAAATTATGTAACGGGGTATATCGTTACAGGAATTTAACACTCAAAGGTTGTTAATTAATATATTATTTAAAAGGTAGATAATATTTGGAGGATATTACTTTATATAGTAATGTTCAGAAATTTTATCCATAAATAGGTATAGGCTATTATATCTATTTTTCCGCAGACTAATCAGCTGTAGATGTGAACAAAAGAGAGAGACAGATAAGATAAGATAAGATTTCAATTGCGTGTAAATTATTAGTTTATACTTAAGTTAGCATTAACGGACAGAAAGAAGAGATCCTTAATTATATTAATACAGTTTTCATTTAATCCTCTTTAAGCTAGTTGTCTTAAAAAGAAGTCTTCCTCTGCACGTACTAGTGTACGTGAAATAACGTGAGGCACCACTCGCAACTGAAGCAGTGCGAAGTGGACTTGTACTGAAGCAGTTCAAGTCGTAGTGCCCCGTTTCAAATTACGTCATGTCATTCATCCCAGAAATATGCTGGCCATCTTTCTTTAACATGTCCAGGTTGGATAGTACGTGCGTGGCTATTAAACGAACCACGACGTGCTGCCAGGTAAAATGGGTCACGTTTCGCTAGAACTGCTTCAGTAATACCCAACCTGGACTGATTACCGTGAAAATGAGGCACCTCTTTAGCGGAGCTACCTCGCTCCTAAAGTCAGAGGAACTCCGAAAATCACTTACTTCTATTGACTAATGGGTTTAATCACTTAGGGAGTCGTACAAGCTTATAAAGCTTAAGGAATCCTAGTACAAGGAATTTAGAGGGTCGTAAAACCAAGTGGCAACTAGTGCCCAAGAGGATATACCTTAGAAAGGCTCCTATCTCTTACAGATCAATGCGCAAACCTTAGGGAGGCACTTGACGCTTAAAGATCAAAAGGGGAACTGCACTATATTTAACTATTCGAATCTAAAAACCTTACCCTAGCTAAATTAAAATAGATTTTGGCCGACAGATTTATATCTGGCGGCGACCACATTTGTTATCCATAATAAATGGGATTCAAGTAACTAACTATTTTAAAATTGGATAGGGTGTTTTACCCATAAAGTAAATGTACCACAACAACGGCTCTCCAACTGATGTGTGCCCCATTACACCCTTCCAATCAGACTGTTGGCGCCGAGTGACAACATTCGCTTCATTTCCTCTTTGAGGTTGGAACCTATTTAGCTAAACGTTCGGTTGTATTTTTCATTCCTTTGTCTCATGACAATCAAGCGTGAGTCACAGACTCTTAGCACCTTCCTCGACGATGAGGGAATGGCGGACTTTGGAAGTCACTCTTCATCAGAGGAGTAGGAGAATGAGCGTCGTTCTCTCACGCTTCCTCTCCGGATGAACGTCGGCGGGTCCCGAATATGTTCCCAGAACGTGGTGCCGCTGATGTCTTAACTGCATTGAGACAGGACACGGGAGCCTGAGTCCAACATCATTACGAATCCACTCGATAAAGAGGAAGAGCAGATAATCCTCAAAGAGGAAAGAGCTCGTCATCGGGCTGCCGAGATAGCGAAAGCTAAAGCTCATAGTGATTATAGATTCACTCCGCTTAGTGCGGACGAGCGTCTCAAAGAGATAGCGGGTCACAGCTTGGGCACCTGGATCTCCGGTCCCACGGCGAGGACGCCGGAGGAGATCGCTGCCCGCGACGCTCTTCATGAGCAATAGCTTACGCCAAAGGTATGACGCGAAGCCAGTATCTGACGCGTTTACTTGATCAAGCCCGTGGGGCTTCGGTGACCTCCATGAGGGAAATTGCGATCGATTTGTTTCCAAACGAAACAAGGATTGAAAACGAAGTCTCATTTGAGAACTGGGTCCACCGGGCCCGCCGACTTCGCAATTTTTGGAATATCGGAGAGTCTGCGGATAGAGGTGATGTTCGTTTGGAAGGAAACTTCGCTTCGATTTCGCAAAGCTTAAGGCCAAAGGCCAGTTACGTTTCGCATTTATGCCACAAAACGAAGAAAGGCCTAGCCGATATATCAGTGCTTCGGTTGACCGTACAGCCTTAAATCGAAGCCGCACTGAGGCTATAGAACCACCTAATCCCACGTTTAGTGGTGGGAAGACCTTGAGCTTGGCGCTCAAAAACGTCAACGGGTACGGGCAATCTTGCCGAAGAGGTACCTCAAACTCCCAAGAGTATACAGAAGAGGGGTACTCTAGCCAGTTCACCAGATACTGGTATTGACCCTTACAACGACGTCGCTTTAATAGTTTCTCCACATGAAACTGAAGGTTCCCCCGCGCATCAAGCAGTGCGGGAGGGGGCCGAAATTTCGGCGGAAGCATTTGATGTTCTACGGCACGAGGTGCAACTTCTTCGTGAGGTCCTTGCCCGGATTGAGAGGTCTTTTGAGGCGGTTCGAGACCGTCTTTCGACGCTGGAGCGTCAGCAGCCTCGTTTAGAGGGCCAGCTGGTTATCCTGGTGAGGATGCAGCCATCTGCGGCACGACCGCCTGTCTCGGCTCAAACGCCTTCAAGTACACGTGGGAAGGGTCCCGATATGGCTTAAGCAAGCCAACGTAGAACACTGGGTGTGTACGCAGCTAGCTAGGAAGGTTATGCGTATAAGCTAGGCCCTTCGTAAATGGTCCTATAAAGCGCGGGAGCAATTTGGTCTAGAAGACCGCGGAAACCAAGTTGGTAGGTAGATTTTTAGCATTAGGTATACTCGGTCTTCGACCATTTAAGAATTAAAACAGCTTCTGCCTTTGGCATCTGCTTGTACTTTTTGTTTGTCTTGTCTATCAGCCATCGTATCCCTTACATGTCTTAAGACATTAAATCGCGTCGCGAGAAAAATTCGCTTACTTGTTTCCGAACGGTAACGAACGAACAGGGCTGATATCAGCAAGCCTATCGGCTAATTCCCCCCACTAAGCCCTGTACCACGCAGTGGTATCGTTAATGGATCGCGTGGGTGGGTAGGACCGTTTACATATACCCTGTAGAGGCATGTACAGCGTTTTTTAACGCAAATTCCACCACTAGGAGCATTGAGCTCCAGAGCTTTGGTGTCTGAGCACACACGCTGCGCAAAACTTCTTCAATGACGCGATTGATACGTTCAGTTTGACCATCGGGCTGCAGATGGTCCGCAGTAGATATATCCAACCTGGTGTCAAGCACTCGGAAATTTATTTCCAGAATTTACCCGTGAAACGGGGGTCCCGATCAAAGACAATTGCCACTGGTAAACCATGGCAATTGTCTTTGATCGGGACCCCTTGTCGAAAGACGCGATCGATAAACAACGTAGCTGTACCTTCTTCATCAATAAAATCCGGCACGGCCGCTAAGTGAGTTATTTTGCTCAATCGGTCAACAAAGACTACTATGCCGGAGTTACCGGCTGATTCTTTCGGTAGACCGAAAACAAAGTCCATACTAATGGACTCCCAGCAACCTATGGGGACGGGAAGGCTCGCCAGTGGCGCAGCAGCATGCGCCGAGGGTTGAACCCGTTGGCCAGTTTCGCATGTGCGAACATATGTGCTGACCCACTTATAAAAGTTTGAGCCACCAATAACTTTGGCTTATAGAGCCGTAGGTCCTTTCTCTACCGGGATGACCACCAAGGACAGTATCGTACGCATCATAAGGATTCGCTACTTCAAATCCTCATCATGAGGAACAACGACACGCGGAGGTCCGCGATGTCAGTGCAATAAAGCAACAGGTCGTTATCGATAGAAAATCGATCTGACCTTGCACGCAAACGTGCCGGCAATTTAATACCTGTATCAGCGTTATCTAAAAGCTCGTAGGAGAGCTACACACTGTCCATCCTTGGCGTAAGCCGAACGGATCAATTCAGGAACAGGCGACAAGATAGTCGTTAAATGAGAAAGCTCATAATCCGGCTTGCGTGATATCGCATCGGCCAAAGCATTCTGCTTGCCAAGCTTATACTTCACCTCGAAGTTGTATTTCGCGAAAAAGAATAGCCATCGGGCCATTCTCTGTGAGAGATGGGGCGACTTAGTCGCCGTGCGTAATGACGCGTGATCTGTATATATCACAAACATTTAGAGCCGAGCAGATGAACTCTGAATTTGACGAGAGCATACTTCATGGCAAGTAACGCTTTGTCATGAACTGGGTAGTTCTCTTCCGCAGCTCTAAGCTGTCTAGACACGAACGCAATAACACGTTCATGCCCATCAACATCTGTTTGTAACGGAGCACTGCAAATGGCAAAATCTGATGCGTCACAGACGACACTGAAAGGCCAATTTGGGTTTGGCAGTGCCATAATCAGGGAATGGATAAGACTATCCTAAACTGCTCGAAAAGCATTATTTTCGGTGCTAGTCCAGCACCATTATGTATCCTTTTTAAGGAGATTAGATAATGGCCTAGCCAAATCAGCATAATTTTTGCAATATTTGTGTAAATAATTGGCGAGACCGAACCACTTACGCAAAAGCTTTTGGTTTTTAGGAACCGACCAATCTACTATGGCTTTTACCTTAGCGGGATCCGCTCTAAGGCCTCGCTTTCCAATGAAGCATCTTAAAAAGGAATTTTGGCTGCGCCAAAAATGCATTTAGATGTATTGGCATACAATTTATTTGTGCGCAAACACTCGAGCACTGCTCGCAAATTGTCTAAATGGTTTTCCATATCCGACCAACCCTGCTCCGCACGACTATGGACAAAAACGTCATCGAATAAGTATGTGCATAACCTCGATGGGGGCGAAACAGTTGCGTCACTAGACGATTAAATGTTGCCGGGGCGTTGGAAAGCCCTTGTGGCATAACCAGCCACTCCCACCGCTCGGGGTGCTAACCGCTGTAAGCGGGATATCGCTAGCTTGCATGAGCAATTGGTAGTAACCATCGACTAAGTCCAATGCACTGTACATTGTGCATCCCACCATATTGTTCTGAAGAACATCCTTTCTAGGAATGGGGTTTTGTGCTGGTATAGTGACATCATTAAGTTTGTTATAAGCGTGTACAATGCGCCATTTACCATTTGGCCTTTTGACACAAAATGTCGGTGTCGACTGAGGGGATTTGCTCTTTCGTACCATTCCAGCCTCGTGCTTAGCACGGAAGTAAACGTCACACTGTTTCTTTGGTAAAGGCAACTGTCGTGTGACACAGTATGAAACAAGTCAATTTGATGACGGACACCTCTATCCGGAGGTAAAACAGATGGTGGATTGGTACAAACCACATCTTAGAATTTCTCAAGGAATAAAATGGATCTGTAGAATCTTCAACGATCGATGACCCACTCCATACCGTAGGTGCAGATTTTGTGTCATCTGACAGCTTCGTCCAGAAGTGACGATGAGTTTAACTCGATCGTTGATGGAATGGCCACCATCTCAGAATAGTTGCCAGCCTTTAAGGCTCGGCCACACTCATCAATAGACATTTCGTCTAGCTCTAAAAGAGCATGCAACGAAGGAATTGCCGCAAGGCTAACTTGTCCTTCAATGTTATCGATTACACCATTTACAAGCGTACGTAATTGCTCACTTCTAATATTTGTGGGGTATGAACGCTTCGCGTCTCCCCTGTCTTGGAGTAGCGACATCACGCCTCCTAGAGGCGGAACATTCACGTCCCCAAATTTTCCAGCCTACATTGGTTCTATATTAAAGATGGTGTCTAATTCGACATCCGACAAGGAGTTCAGGTATCACATCTTCCTTGTCTAGCGACCGCTTAAGTGTCACTTCACGAAGGGTCCGACCCGAAAGCCCTGGCGAACCGCCCGAAGTACACTCAGTATGGTGCCACCTCGGCCGACCACACTCGGTGGGCTTAGACGTGCCACTCCACGTGTCTCACGGACATTGCACCCTTGATGACTCGGCCTTAGGCCTACAATGCCTTCAGCGCTCGGTTATTACAACGAGTGTCACTCGACGAAGAAAGTGCCGTACTACCCCTTTTTCTGAGCCGGGCTCAGAATGAATGTTTACAACATTGGAATTTATTAACTCATACATTCCCATGTCTAAAACACTTACAGATTCCGGAAGTGATCCGCGCCAATATCGCCTTTGTTGCCTAGCAAAGGTAAGACCAAGACTTTCCAAAACTTTGCTAAGAACATTGCGCATGGCGCTAAAGGTTTAGACCTTCAAACCGATCCATAGCTCATGGCATTCAAGCCAAGCCATACCAGGATGAGATCATATCTCGAATTCAAATCAAGAACAAGACAGCGTTTCATACTGTTAAAGTCCAGAAACTTTATACCTAAGCTCAGTGGAACTTTAAGAACAGTGACACGAGTCCAGTCGCTGAGCGAACAGTGATTGTATCACTTTCATGCGCTTTAAGCGCCTCAACATATTGTTGACTTCCTTCAAAGGAAAGACGTCGAGCATAATTGCAAGCTGCTCCTGAGTCAATTAAAATTGACAATGGCTTATGAAAGCCCTTCAGAGTCGCTTGAGTGACTATTGTACTCATGCTCCGTGCCATTACGCACCGATCTAATTGGGGCTAGGTCATGTTACTCTCACCTTCTAGAGGTTCAACAGAGCCTAGGTCTTCCCCAGTAGGGCGTCCCGCACCTACTGGGTATCGACGTTTTCCCGCACCGTACCAGATTTCTGGTATAGGTCGGAACTGGTGTTTTTGGAGCTTTCGTAGGGGACAGGCCGGACGTAAATGTTTCGTGCTTCCGCACATATAACATCTACGGATGTTCTTACGCGTTCCACAACTTGAAAAGCCTCTTCTCCTTCCTCAACGAGGCTTAGATCTATGGGTTCCCGTCTATTAGACGAAACCCATGTGCTTGAAGAGCTTGTTCGGCAAACAGGCCAGCTAACTCGAGCAGACTATAATTCGAACTTAGCGCGTAGCCCTATGGCAACTGCCTCTTCGAAAGTAGCAGGATGATATCGGAACAATTCCGTCTGGGCAACGCCCTCATTGAAACATCTTATAAAGATTGTCACAGCAATTGCTTCTTGCACCGGGTCTTGATTCATAGATGCAATGAGAGTTCTCAACTCCCGGACAATGTCCCCTAGGGTTCGTTTACCCTGTCGAGTCGCTATGAGCCGTGCTCGCATGCAAAAAGCCTGATCAGGCGGTGCAAACATGCTGGTCATTCGCTGTTTCAGCGAATCCCAAGAGGTAAAAGCGTCGTTTATGGATGTGCTGCACGATAGTGCACACTCCATGGCTCTACCTCCAAGTTTGAAAAGGGTCATAGCCACCTTTTGCCGTTCTGTTAAGAACAAGGCGGAATCAATGGACATTTCCATCTGCTTAATCCAAAAAGGAAGATTTTCTCCCTCTTTTCCCTTAAATGTCTTCACATTTACAGTTAGAGGGTGAGCCTCGGCTCTGAGTCAGGTACAGATATGTACCGGGTTGGCATATATGCCGCAAGGTGATCTTGTACCTGGCCGATCAGGGAGGATTGATATCGTATGAAGGCTTCAAGCATTGCATGCAGGACCTCTGGTCCCTGAGAGATAATAAATTTCACGTGCTCAAGCCCATAAAACGTTTTGAGCTTGTCATAAGCGGCGCGTTGCGCCGCTTATGACTTATGTTGCGCTTCTGACAATTCTGGAACCTCTTCCATTTTCGTGAGGGTTTAGTCTTGTAAAGACTCAGGCGTAGATTGACTACGAGTACTACCAGGTGTAGCGGAGCTACCTCGCTCCAAAAGTCAGAGGAAGACTTTCAGACTCAGAGAGTCACTTAGTTCTATTGAACTAATGAATTTAACAACTCAGGGAGTCGTACAAGCTATTAAACTTTGAGGAATCCTAGTTCAAGGGATTTAGGGGTTCGTAGAACCAAGTGGCAACTAGTGCCCAAGAGGGTTTACCTTAAAAGACTTCTTTCTCTTACAGATCAATGCGCAAGCCTTAGAAAGGCACCTAACACTTCAAGATTAAAAGGGGAACTGCACTTTATTTAGCTATTCGAATCTAAAAACCTTACCCCTAGCTAAATTAAAATAGATTTTGGCCGACAGATTTATATCTGGCGGCGACCACATTTGTTACCCATACTAAATGGGATTGAGTAACTACCTATTTTAAAATTAGACAAAAGGGTATTGTACCCATAAAGTAACTGTGCCACAACAACGGTTCTTCAACCGATGTGTGCCCCATTACAGCCTCAGAATACTTACACAAAAACATTTGTGACGGATAAGCAATAACAAAGACGATGCCAAGATTGCATTTAAGTTGACGGGTGGTGTGGCGCAGTCTATGCACGCATTACACAAACTTGATATGTTTCATCACCTAGCGTACTATTGCAAACTGATGACTTTAAAGCAATTGGGATTTATCTTTCTCTTTTCTTGAACAAACTTAACATTTAGATACTTTGATAAAAGTGTGAATAATAAAAAAATCTTCGATAGCTTTGGCTTATACAGAATTCGAATTGATGGCTATTTATCTAAAAGGAAAACCCCGTAACAAAATATTATTTCCCGTAGGAGTGACAATAAATATTATTTCCTAAAAGAGAAAATTTATCAAGATGTACTAAATTCTTATCTTTATTACTTCAAGCCCAAATAAGGTTTTGAGCTTGTCATAAGCGGCGCGTTGCGCTTCTGACAATTCTGGAACCTCTTCCATTTTCGTGAGGGTTTAGTCTTGTAAAGACTCAGGCGTAGATTGACTACGAGTACTACCAGGTGTAGCGGAGCTACCTCGCTCCAAAAGTCAGAGGAAGACTTTCAGACTCAGAGAGTCACTTAGTTCTATTGAACTAATGAATTTAACAACTCAGGGAGTCGTACAAGCTATTAAACTTTGAGGAATCCTAGTTCAAGGGATTTAGGGGTTCGTAGAACCAAGTGGCAACTAGTGCCCAAGAGGGTTTACCTTAAAAGACTTCTTTCTCTTACAGATCAATGCGCAAGCCTTAGAAAGGCACCTAACACTTCAAGATTAAAAGGGGAACTGCACTTTATTTAGCTATTCGAATCTAAAAACCTTACCCCTAGCTAAATTAAAATAGATTTTGGCCGACAGATTTATATCTGGCGGCGACCACATTTGTTACCCATACTAAATGGGATTGAGTAACTACCTATTTTAAAATTAGACAAAAGGGTATTGTACCCATAAAGTAACTGTGCCACAACAACGGTTCTTCAACCGATGTGTGCCCCATTACAGCCTCAGAATACTTACACAAAAACATTTGTGACGGATAAGCAATAACAAAGACGATGCCAAGATTGCATTTAAGTTGACGGGTGGTGTGGCGCAGTCTATGCACGCATTACACAAACTTGATATGTTTCATCACCTAGCGTACTATTGCAAACTGATGACTTTAAAGCAATTGGGATTTATCTTTCTCTTTTCTTGAACAAACTTAACATTTAGATACTTTGATAAAAGTGTGAATAATAAAAAAATCTTCGATAGCTTTGGCTTATACAGAATTCGAATTGATGGCTATTTATCTAAAAGGAAAACCCCGTAACAAAATATTATTTCCCGTAGGAGTGACAATAAATATTATTTCCTAAAAGAGAAAATTTATCAAGATGTACTAAATTCTTATCTTTATTACTTTCGACACAATAGTCCCAATATTACCATATTTGGTAATATTTGTAACGGGCTACAGTGCCTAATTTCTTACACCCGTTAGGTACACTTCACAGGCAAGTCGATTACTTCATGTGAAGTTATCTGACCTGCCACTAGTGTAGCGGCTGTAATGGGGCACACATCGGTTGGAGAAACGTTGTTGTGGTACATTTACTTTATGGGTAAAATACCCTTTATCCGATTTTAAATAGTTAATTACTAAAATCCCATTTATTATGAATAACAAATGTGGTCGTAAGAAATAGAATTAAAAAAAACAAAAATTTCAAATTTGCCGCCAGATATAAATCTGTCGGCCAAAATCTATTTTAATTTAGCTAGGGAAAGGTTTTTAGATTCAAATAGTTAAATAAAGTGCAGTTCCCCTTATGACAAGCTCAAAACGTTTTATGGGCTTGAGCACGTGAAATTTATTATCTCTCAGGGACCAGAGGTCCTGCATGCAATGCTTGAAGCCTTCATACGATATCAATCCTCCCTGATCGGCCAGGTACAAGATCACCTTGCGGCATATATGCCAACCCGGTACATCTCTGTACCTGACTCAGAGCCGAGGCTCACCCTCTAACTGTAAATGTGAAGACATTTAAGGGAAAAGAGGGAGAAAATCTTCCTTTTTGGATTAAGCAGATGGAAATGTCCATTGATTCCGCCTTGTTCTTAACAGAACGGCAAAAGGTGGCTATGACCCTTTTCAAACTTGGAGGTAGAGCCATGGAGTGTGCACTATCGTGCAGCACATCCATAAACGACGCTTTTATCTCTTGGGATTCGCTGAAACAGCGAATGACCAGCATGTTTGCACCGCCTGATCTTGCTTTTTGCATGCGAGCACGGCTCATAGCGACTCGACAGGGTAAACGAACCCTAGGGGACATTGTCCGGGAGTTGAGAACTCTCATTGCATCTATGAATCAAGACCCGGTGCAAGAAGCAATTGCTGTGACAATCTTTATAAGATGTTTCAATGAGGGCGTTGCCCAGACGGAATTGTTCCGATATCATCCTGCTACTTTCGAAGAGGCAGTTGCCATAGGGCTACGCGCTAAGTTCGAATTATAGTCTGCTCGAGTTAGCTGGCCTGTTTGCCGAACAAGCTCTTCAAGCACATGGGTTTCGTCTAATAGACGGGAACCCATAGATCTAAGCCTCGTTGAGGAAGGAGAAGAGGCTTTTCAAGTTGTGGAACGCGTAAGAACATCCGTAGATGTTATATGTGCGGAAGCACGAAACATTTACGTCCGGCCTGTCCCCTACGAAAGCTCCAAAAACACCAGTTCCGACCTATACCAGAAATCTGGTACGGTGCGGGAAAACGTCGATACCCAGTAGGTGCGGGACGCCCTACTGGGGAAGACCTAGGCTCTGTTGAACCTCTAGAAGGTGAGAGTAACATGACCTAGCCCCAATTAGATCGGTGCGTAATGGCACGGAGCATGAGTACAATAGTCACTCAAGCGACTCTGAAGGGCTTTCATAAGCCATTGTCAATTTTAATTGACTCAGGAGCAGCTTGCAATTATGCTCGACGTCTTTCCTTTGAAGGAAGTCAACAATATGTTGAGGCGCTTAAAGCGCATGAAAGTGATACAATCACTGTTCGCTCAGCGACTGGACTCGTGTCACTGTTCTTAAAGTTCCACTGAGCTTAGGTATAAAGTTTCTGGACTTTAACAGTATGAAACGCTGTCTTGTTCTTGATTTGAATTCGAGATATGATCTCATCCTGGTATGGCTTGGCTTGAATGCCATGAGCTATGGATCGGTTTGAAGGTCTAAACCTTTAGCGCCATGCGCAATGTTCTTAGCAAAGTTTTGGAAAGTCTTGGTCTTACCTTTGCTAGGCAACAAAGGCGATATTGGCGCGGATCACTTCCGGAATCTGTAAGTGTTTTAGACATGGGAATGTATGAGTTAATAAATTCCAATGTTGTAAACATTCATTCTGAGCCCGGCTCAGAAAAAGGGGTAGTACGGCACTTTCTTCGTCGAGTGACACTCGTTGTAATAACCGAGCGCTGAAGGCATTGTAGGCCTAAGGCCGAGTCATCAAGGGTGCAATGTCCGTGAGACACGTGGAGTGGCACGTCTAAGCCCACCGAGTGTGGTCGGCCGAGGTGGCACCATACTGAGTGTACTTCGGGCGGTTCGCCAGGGCTTTCGGGTCGGACCCTTCGTGAAGTGACACTTAAGCGGTCGCTAGACAAGGAAGATGTGATACCTGAACTCCTTGTCGGATGTCGAATTAGACACCATCTTTAATATAGAACCAATGTAGGCTGGAAAATTTGGGGACGTGAATGTTCCGCCTCTAGGAGGCGTGATGTCGCTACTCCAAGACAGGGGAGACGCGAAGCGTTCATACCCCACAAATATTAGAAGTGAGCAATTACGTACGCTTGTAAATGGTGTAATCGATAACATTGAAGGACAAGTTAGCCTTGCGGCAATTCCTTCGTTGCATGCTCTTTTAGAGCTAGACGAAATGTCTATTGATGAGTGTGGCCGAGCCTTAAAGGCTGGCAACTATTCTGAGATGGTGGCCATTCCATCAACGATCGAGTTAAACTCATCGTCACTTCTGGACGAAGCTGTCAGATGACACAAAATCTGCACCTACGGTATGGAGTGGGTCATCGATCGTTGAAGATTCTACGGATCCATTTTATTCCTTGAGAAATTCTAAGATGTGGTTTGTACCAATCCACCATCTGTTTTACCTCCGGATAGAGGTGTCCGTCATCAAATTGACTTGTTTCATACTGTGTCACACGACAGTTGCCTTTACCAAAGGAACAGTGTGACGTTTACTTCCGTGCTAAGCACGAGGCTGGAATGGTACGAAAGAGCAAATCCCCTCAGTCGACACCGACATTTTGTGTCAAAAGGCCAAATGGTAAATGGCGCATTGTACACGCTTATAACAAACTTAATGATGTCACTATACCAGCACAAAACCCCATTCCTAGAAAGGATGTTCTTCAGAACAATATGGTGGGATGCACAATGTACAGTGCATTGGACTTAGTCGATGGTTACTACCAATTGCTCATGCAAGCTAGCGATATCCCGCTTACAGCGGTTAGCACCCCGAGCGGTGGGAGTGGCTGGTTATGCCACAAGGGCTTTCCAACGCCCCGGCAACATTTAATCGTCTAGTGACGCAACTGTTTCGCCCCCATCGAGGTTATGCACATACTTATTCGATGACGTTTTTGTCCATAGTCGTGCGGAGCAGGGTTGGTCGGATATGGAAAACCATTTAGACAATTTGCGAGCAGTGCTCGAGTGTTTGCGCACAAATAAATTGTATGCCAATACATCTAAATGCATTTTTGGCGCAGCCAAAATTCCTTTTTAAGATGCTTCATTGGAAAGCGAGGCCTTAGAGCGGATCCCGCTAAGGTAAAAGCCATAGTAGATTGGTCGGTTCCTAAAAACCAAAAGCTTTTGCGTAAGTGGTTCGGTCTCGCCAATTATTTACACAAATATTCCAAAAATTATGCTGATTTGGCTAGGCCATTATCTAATCTCCTTAAAAAGGATACATAATGGTGCTGGACTAGCACCGAAAATAATGCTTTTCGAGCAGTTTAGGATAGTCTTATCCATTCCCTGATTATGGCACTACCAAACCCAAATTGGCCTTTCAGTGTCGTCTGTGACGCATCAGATTTTGCCATTTGCAGTGCTCCGTTACAAACAGATGTTGATGGGCATGAACGTGTTATTGCGTTCGTGTCTAGACAGCTTAGAGCTGCGGAAGAGAACTACCCAGTTCATGACAAAGCGTTACTTGCCATGAAGTATGCTCTCGTCAAATTCAGAGTTCATCTGCTCGGCTCTAAATGTTTGTGATATATACAGATCACGCGTCATTACGCACGGCGACTAAGTCGCCCCATCTCTCACAGAGAATGGCCCGATGGCTATTCTTTTTCGCGAAATACAACTTCGAGGTGAAGTATAAGCTTGGCAAGCAGAATGCTTTGGCCGATGCGTTATCACGCAGGCCGGATTATGAGCTTTCTCATTTAACGACTACCTTGTTTCGACATAAGAGCGGTCCATAGGCTCTGGACTTCCAAGCTCATACCGTCTTGGAGGACGATACGATGACGAACTCGCTTGAGCCTGTCTCAAGCGAAAGCCTCCTGTTCCGCAACAGATATAGCTTCTTCAAGCGAATCAGGTTCCAAGCGGAAAAGATGGGTCTTCACGGGACCATCTGTAAGACCTTGGACGAACACTGTAACCAACGTGTGTTCATGAACTAGACTGTTTGTTGTACAGCTCGCTAAGAGTCGTAAATGCTGGGCATAAGCGTGAACATCAGCTTGCCTTGCTTAAGTTTCAGAAGCTCTGATCGAGATCTGAACTCAGCCCTAGGTGGTTCAATGGTCTGTTTGAGCCGGCTTTAAAAGACTCTAGCAAGCCAACTACATATGGGTCGCGCAACTTGTGGCCTAGTGCCTAAGTTTTGGCACGACCTGCTAAATTTGATTGAGCAAATGCGACTTGCATTTGCTCGTCGACGATGTTACGAGCCTTTATGGCATCGTCTAATTCGACGAACCACCTTAAAATGGACTCCTCTTCGACCCTCCTTTACTTAGAGATGTCTATCTTCAAGGTTTCGGATGACGCGTGTGTGTCATCCCAGGTACAGGGGCTGTACCTGTTGTAACTTCAACAGTTCTGCCTGTTGAAAGCCTTGCTGGCTAAGCAAGGCTACGTTCTCCTTCGCCTGGTCAAGATCATTTTGTATGAACTTGCACTGTGCCAACCCGGCAGACACGGTCCCGAATACTAGGGGGTATCGGTAGCAACCTTGTCGTGGCATAATCAATCATTGTTTGTGTCGGCGCAACGCCATCATACTATCCCATCCAGCTTGAGCACATCCTTTCCGGTGTCCTGCGTAGAGTTCGCAACTGTGCGTGTACGGCAGTCTATCCATGGTTGGTACTTTGCCAACCATGGCATGCCTAGGATGAGGTCATACGGACTCTCCATTCCTAGCACTGTGAGCTTCTCAGAGGCTGATGGAATTTACAAAGAGTTGACAGCTTATTTCTCGGTGAAGTCGCTTGGAGCTGCGCGTTTGGGTACATTCGTTCTGAGTTGTTAATTAGAAAGTGGTATTGAGGATGGTAGTGACTTGTTCGCGACTGCAGTAGTTCTGGAGTCAAGAGTAAGAAACAGCCTACCTCTATTGCTTTTTTGATTAGCTTCGTTAGGAAGATATTTACTTGTTTGCGGCTGCGGTTGAACTGGAATTAATAATAAGAAACATTCGTTCTGGGTTGTTAATTAGAAAGTGGTAGGCGATGGCTGACTGGGGGGCATCTCTGTCCAAACCGGACAGCATGGCCAAGATGGAATCATTCCCTTCGGTCGAACTCATTCGTTCGACCGATTTCCTTATATGTGTCACTCAGTAAGGAGTAGCTATCACGCGAAACGTGATGCGTATTTCCATTATCATCTAACGTGTAAAATGTTAGATGATAGAAGTGTGGTCCTTATATGGACTAGATAGTGTTTCCAGGTATAACGGGGCACTGCCGACTTGAACTGCTTCAGTGCGAGTGGTGCCTCACGTCACTTCACGTACCCTAGTACGTGCAGAGAAAGACTCTCTTCAAAGCATTTGCTTTACAGAGGGTTAAAAGTAGTCTGTATTTAAGAAATTAAGTTCTTCTGTTTCTATCTATTTAATACTAAATTAATTATATACGAATACAAAATAACATAATAACGTATTATCTGTCTCTTTCTTTGCGCGCGTCCAGTGCTGGCTGGACCGCGGAGCAAGTACCTTTATCTTTCCGAATATTACTTTGTAAAGTAATATTCCAAATATTCTCTACCTTTCAAATAATTCAATAATTAACAACCTTTAAGTGATACTATCATGTAACGACACACCCCGTTACAGACAACCTATTAACTGAACTCCCTAATATGACAGGGCATCTATTACGCATGCAGCTTGTTCAAATTTTTATACAAGTATTCGATTTTTACCTTCATGGTCATCATTCAAGCGAAAAACCTCGCTTTTCGAACAGTAAGCGATTGCAGAAATGCGGTCGCTATCAAAATTTAGGACGCTACGCTCATGAGTGCAGTGCCCCGCGCCCAGTACCGAGAAGTACTGAACGTAATTATGGACAGAATGCCAAAAAAAGCAACGGTCACGGGTCCAACGTTGTTGCGAAATCGCAACAGCGAGGCGGACCGCCAAAAAACGGTCGGGGTCAGTAGGGGCGCAACGCCCTACTAATCCAGCAAACTTAGGAGAATTTGTAAATCTCTTGAAGAAAGTTGCTTCAGGCACACAATCATGTGTGTCTGCACCTCGCGATGAGGTATCCCTGATCACCTTGAATATATAAGTGACAAATGATTTGTCACTTAGAGCCCTACTGGACTGTGGGGCGTCGAAACTTTATTCGTCGCCAGTCGCTAGAGGGTCGTAGGCTCAAATATTTTGAGCGCGACACGCGTCAAGCAACAGGCGCATCGATAACAGTGATGAAACGCATGATAAAATTTCACTACATGTTAAGAAATTACATTACGATGATGATTTCATCGTACTGGATTTAATGAAAAATTTGATGTCATCCTCGGTCTACCTTGGCTCAGAAGTATGAGCTAAGATTCACCTGGCAGCATCGGTCTGCAAAGATGCCTGCCACTTTTTCATCAGATGGCCATCTGATGAACGTTTTGGAGCGTCCACAAGCATGTGGATGTACTACGAGCGTTATCTCATCGCGGTTTCGAAGATCTTCGGACCCGACATGAGAATCTCCAGATTCAGCATGAGAATCTGGTTCGTGATCAGAAGAATCTTTTGGGGATTCGTGAAAAAAAGGGTGGTTAGATCCGTCCGCGAAGAAACCACGTACGGATGATACGGGTAGAGCCGATCAACGTACATCGTAGGATGCGTTCGCATCTTACGTGGCAATTCTGTTGTGTACGCATTGCCTCTGCGATGCAGTTCACATAATGGCCCAATAAACTTGGGTAGTAGATTGCTGCTATCCACATTAGTGCAGACAATCATGGAAGAGCAAATCAAAGAACGTTCGCTATCCCGTGTTTATATGCGTTCCGTTTCTGACGGTCCCCTGCGTTAGCAATGGAATTCTGTACGAAACGGATTACACATCCTCGACCCCGCAACTTCCTTTGCTGATTGATTTGTTTTGTCTTTTCAGTGCGCTTTGTGCGCACTGCCATGAGATTCTCTCATCTTCGATGTCGATTGCTTCGGCATCGACATCATTCGCGTCGTTGGAACTTCGACGCGTGATGAGCATGAGCCAGAAATGGTTTTACTCGTGCGATTCCCCCCTTAAACTAGAGGATCCCTTCAATTGGTGGGTATGCGTGGATGGCGTAAGCCATTCACGAAGAGCGGTGTATGCGTTGTAGACGCATGCACCGAATTATTGATGGCGAATTCGACCATCGGTAAAAACTCGCTCCCGTTCGGATACGATTGGACGTAACCTCGAAGTATCTCTTCGAGGACGCGATTTACGCGTTCCGTCTGAATATCTGTCTCTGGATGATCAGAAGTTGACATAGTCAGGCGTGTGTCAAGATATCGGAATACGGATTGCCAAAACTCCGCCATGAGACATGGCCCTTATCGGAGACCAATTCACGGGGTAAACCGTGGAGTCTGAATAACGTGTCGATAAAGACACGGGCACAGCTCGGAACCGTGATTGACTCTGGTACTGCAGCAAGATGTACCATCTTGCTGAATCTGTCTACAAAAACAAGGATTCCATTGTTTTTGTGGTCGTCTCCGCAAAATTCGAAGACGAAGTGCATCGATACGGACTTTCAACATTCTGCCGGAAGTGGTAGAGGTTGGAGAGGTGCACGGGATGAAGGGCTAGGCTTCAACCGCTGACATACCTCGCAAGTACGAATGTACTTGCGCACGAACTGATACTGGCAGGGCCAGTAAAAGCCGCGACTTAATGTGAGATAAGTTCTCTCACGTCCACGATGCCCTCTGGTTGGTGCACCGTGACACTCATAAATGATGCGCAAATCATTGTGAGTATGGACGGCGACATGTGGAGTGTCGCCGGCAACGGCTGTGTAGTACAGTAAGCCGTTGCGCGTTGTGTATCGATCGAATGACAATCGATATTACGCCGGTAAATCTTTAAAAATGTTTTTTGGATGGATTCATCTGGTGATCCATTAAACGCAGAAGGTCTTTATCTTCTATGTAGGCTTTCTTTATGTAATCAAACACGGTTGATGACGCAAAACTTGTAACGAGTGTTGCAACAGTAGGATTATTTTCATTGTTGGAGTGCGCAGCCGGCTCGAAATCGAGTCAGCGTGATAACGCATCCGCGACGACATTAGGCGTCCTGGGTTATATTCCACGGATGAATTATACTCCGCGAAGAAGGATGGCCACCTCGCCGTTCTTGCGAGAGGTGTGGGCTGTTTACGGCCGTGCGTAATGATGCATGGTCGTATATACGACGAACGGTCTGTCTAGAAAAGATAGACCCTAAGCCAGTGCATATTTCATGGCAAGGAGCTTCTTGTCATGAACTGGGTAATTGCGTTCAGCTGGTTGCAGCTGACGCGAATGCTAACATACGACGCGCTCCGCGCTGTCCGTATCGTATTGCATTAACGAACAGCCGGTTGCAACTTCGCTGGCGTCACAGACCACATGGAATGGTCTGGCTTGATCTGCAATCGCCAAGATGGGTGATTGCATCAAGCTTTGCTTCTTTTCCTCACAGGAACGCCGACAATCAGCGTTCGATAACCATTTCTCGTCTTTTTTCAAGAGACGAGAGGGATGAATTGCATCTCGGCAAAATTGCGTGAGTGCTTGTGCAAGTACGCCGTTAGCCCAAGGAGCTTTTAAAGTCCCTTGACATCGACTGGCCAGTCAGTAATTGCCTTGATCTTTTCAGGATCAGGGCGCACGCCATGTTTATCGACGATGGTATTTCGCTTGCAGCGAATACACAATTCTTGAGATTTGCGTACAGCTTATGCTTTCGCATGAGTGTAGGAACCTGACAAACGTGAGTTTTATGACCTTCCCGTCCGTCTTTCCGTCTATAGTCCGGCTATGGACGAATACATCGTCATAATGACTACACCGGTGCGAGAATTCGCACCGGTCTCAACATATTCGTTACGCATCTGTTGAATGTTGCAAGGGCGTTACTAATCCCCTGTGGCATTATTAGCCAATCTTAGAGCATTCCACTGGGAGTGCTCACTGCTGTGTATGGTATGTCGATCAGATCCATAGACGAAAAGCTGCTACTCTTAGACACACCATCTATGACTACGTATTCTCTTGGTATCGGCGTTTGAGCCGATATCGTTGCAGCATTCAGTTTATTGAATGGGTGCACTTATCGCCACCCTCCTGTGGCCACTGCTTCATGACACAGTACTTCGAGCCCGGTTTATGCTCGATCTCATGTCGAATGCCTTTATCCTTAGGCAACTCGCATAGAACTGCTTCAGGGAAAAATCCCTGAATTCAATCAAATCCTTATATAAAGGATTTGTCTTAAGTGACTCCCAGGATTGAGTAGTATATCTCTCAATCCAAGTCTTCATATCGAGGACACTTTCGCCCATCGATGAGCTGCTGAGAAACGTTCGTTCTCTGCAAAATTACCGCTGACCGAGTATCGGTTACGTATTCGTCCTCTGTGACGAGGACGCAGACCTGCTTGATTGTACCACTATGCAAATTTCTCAAGAACCGTCTAAGTTCTAGGGTTGGTAATTGAGTTATCCCCGAAGTTGACTTCGGAGGCGCATACAGATCAAGAGTATAAGCGCCTACTCGTGATCCGTCATCAACCAAGACATTCAATGTCTCGGTTTCTTCCTAGTTATCCACAGGCTACCGAGGGATTAATTTCTCGGGATGCTGAAATCTAGTCACTTCAGCACTAACTATTTTAGGAGCTTTCTCCCCAAGTACGTGGGGACTTATTCTCCCAACGTCTTCCGACTGTGATTGCGCTATCACAGTCGGGTCCTCTACGATCGACTCTCTACTCGACCTAGGATCATCGTGTTGTCCCTTTTGGACAATCGGTATCTTCCTTGTATGTAGCCCGCTGGGCGTACATTCATGTCTCAATCCACGTGACTTATTCTAGTGGTGGACCTTCGGCACTGCCTGTGGACTCGCACAGCTGACTCCACAGTGTGATCAGTAATCAAACTGTGATTAGTTATCACACTGTGATCTTGTGCAGTCGTACAAACAACAGTACCAGAAGTGTGGCCATCGCACTCAACAGCTCATCACGAAGGGCGTGATATTTCCGTTCGTACTCCAACATTGAGTACGCACTCTTTGAACAGTTGGAAAACCGTTCGATATAATGAGCTTGCACCGTCTGTTTCAACGAGTGACGCTTACCGCGCTCGTGTTCAAGACCCTCCTCCAATACATGGAGGTAGTGGTCGAGTTTGTCGATCTTCGACTCTAGATTCGACACA
>NW_027152052.1:219023-219156 GCF_004359215.1 Bremia lactucae | reverse complement strand
GATCGGTTAAAAGATTTTCACCTTCACCGTCTCCCTCACCGAACAACGCTCGACTCATAGTCGGCGTCACCATCGGTCTCCTTAGACGGATGGGGTATGTGACCTCATTTGGGTCTACATACCGTTTCAGACG
>NW_027152052.1:216330-217231 GCF_004359215.1 Bremia lactucae | reverse complement strand
CTTACTGACTTCCAACAGTTGGTTGGAATCGGTAGCGGCTTCAGTGGCGCACTGCTGGACGGTGCAGGCTTAATGCGCTGACACTGTTCGCAAGAGCGAATATAGTTGGCCACCCATCTATATAGGTGTGGCCACCAAAATTCCTCTGACACTCGTAAGAATGTCTTTTCACGGCCCAGATGCCCACTAGATGGTGCATCATGGAGCTCGTGAAGGATCATCAACTTGAGATCTGTGTCATGAGGCACATAGATTCTCAAGGGATCACAAGGTGACAGCTGATGCCATAACAGGCCATCGCTGTAGCTAAAGCGATTGAGCTTAGCTTTCAGGTGCGACGGAAGGGAAACCTTTCGTCCACCGAAGTGATCCAACAGCAGGCGACAGTGGTCGTCCTGACTGTAGCTCTCTTTTATCTCAGAGGCCAATGAGCTCGTCACGTGGTATGCCTTCATGGCTGCCAACGTCGACGGCTGAAATTGTGCTTTCGCACTAGACACACTTTCCTGGTGTCTAACCTCGAAGTCTGGTCTGCGCGATAAAGCGTCAGCCAAGACATTCGACTTACCCGGCTTATATTCAACTTTGAAATTAAATTCAGAGAAGAATGTGAGCCATCTTGCCATTCTAGGCGAGAGGTGCGGTGAGTTTATTGCGGTCCGCAGTGATGCGTGATCCGTATAAACCACAAATGGTTCGGTGCCCAATAGGTGCACACGAAACTTGACAAGAGCATACTTATTGAAAGTAGCTCTTTGTCATGCACAGGGTAATTCAGTTCCGCGGCTTTTAAGAGCCGGGACTGATAAGAGAAACACGATCAACGCCGTCACCCTTCTGCATGAGCGCGCTGCCGATTGCAAAATTACTTGCATCGCAGACGACGCTAAAGGGCTTATCC
>NW_027152052.1:189858-215186 GCF_004359215.1 Bremia lactucae | reverse complement strand
CGTTGCACTCCTGGCTAACGCACCCCTTCCAACCGCACCAGGCTCTTGGCACTGTGCCGGTTTATGCGACGCATGACTTCTTGTCAGCTCGCCGTCTACTGCCACAGGCTCTCGGCTCTGTGCAGGACATTCGGACGCATGACTACTTGTCATCGTCCTATTCACTACCTCAGTCTCCACGAGCTGGGTAGGAATTGGTGACGTTTGACATCCCGTCAACGCACCCTCAACTGTGTTCGACACGACATCAGTTGCATAGGCCTCTCGCAGGAGCACATCCTTTCCGGTGTCCTGCGTAGAGTTCGCAACTGTGCGTGTACGCCAGTCTATCCATGGTTGGTACTTTGCCAACCATGGCATGCCTAGGATGAGGTCATACGGACTCTCCATTCCTAGCACTGTGAAGTTCTCTTTACAGGAGAAGTCACTAAAGCTGAAGGCGAGTTCTACCTGCACTCCCTCAGACTTAACGAGCGCGCCGTTTGCTACACGAACGGTCGCCTCTTGTCGCTTGCTATCTTGGCAAAGCGACGATGGAAGAGGCAATTTAAATTGCCTTAGTGGATCAAACATCGCCGGTCTCTTTCTAAGAGCCGCGAGTTTCACAAAATTTTGTGATGCACCCGAATTCACTAGGAGGGTCATCACCTGGTCATACCTCTTACATGAGTGCTATAGACCAGCAGGGTTGAGGCCCGAAATTCCAAGACCTCAGGGACTGTGCTCATTTGTTCCACAACTCTGAACTTAGGGGTAGCTTCAGAGTCCGCATCAGTAGGGCATCCCGCCCCTACTGCGCTCATGCATTTCCCGATCTCTCAGTAGTCAATGCAGAACTCATGCGTCTCGCACGCTGGTTCTTGCCATCGTCCTTTGGAAAGGGAGTCCTCTTGCTGGGAATCTATGCCCCAGTACGGACCCTGCCATAGCAGCGATTCATCATATGGCCGCGCTTGCCGCATTTAAAACAGACCAAGTCTGCATTGCCCAACTCCATGGGAGTGGCATCTGACCACTCGACCGACGGCTTATACCAAGCTATCGCCGAGGCACTGTTGTAGGATTGCTCCTCAGCCGAGGCAATTTGGATTGCCTCTTCCATAGTTGGCGGCACCTTTCTGAAAAGGGCCTGTCGCGGTGGGCCATGCCGTGGTCCGTTCATAAACGTGGGCACCTTAATGTGCTCCTGGATCGGACCTACGGTAATGGACGCCGACAGCGATCGCATCTCTTGCTCATACTCTTGCAGAGACCGCTTCGCCTGTCGCGCCCCAAAGAAGCGCGCCTGAAGCAACACTTCGTTGTTCGGCGGCTGGTACATCGCGCGAATCTTTTCTAAAGATCCTTCTGTAGGGAATGCCTAATGTCCGTCATAAGCGCCGAGTAAGCCCACTCTAAGGCCTTACCGCGCAGATGCTACATGGCGTACGACACCATCCGGCTGTCGTCCTCGTTGAGCTGGGTGACACCGCATTGTTCCACGGCTAAAAGCCAGTGGACAATCGTGTGCGCCGCAGTCCATCGAACTTGGGCGGATCCATCCGAATGGACCTCGGCTGATGCGGCCGGGCAGATAGCATCTCAACAGTCCTGATGAGACCTCGCTCCGAGCCTGCTCATGTCTCAGCTCATCCTGAGTCTGGGTGGCGGACTCCGCCGCAGCATGGCCCTGCCTCGGACGCGGCCCTCCGCTGCCCGAGCACTATAGCCTCAAACTGCTCCAACTGAGCAACATGTTGCTCAGGAGGACTACCCAGGAGCCTGGTCAGGGCTTGTTCACCAAGTCCCTGCGCGATAAGCCCTGCCACCTCCCGATGATGTTTGGAGAGGTGGGATAAATGAGCCCACTCAATATTGAGGCTCATCCTCACGTACACACGCAGAGCTGCGGGTCATGGGAAGAATTTCTAGTGCTACAAAGTGAAGACGGGCACGTCGTTATGCGGCCACGCTCGAATTAGACACACATTCTAGCACAGCGAGGAAGCGGTTTAGCCTGCTTCTCTTGCGTGCAGTGAGGTAGTTGTGGTGGGCGCGTTAGCGACCTCACCCAACACACTAAGAACTCTGGTTAAGTGTCGTCACGGGAGCGGTAATCCGTCTCCTCATGCGCACTTTCCAAGTAGGAAGTAGTTTTCAGACTAATTTATATTATTTAATAGAATTAAATACAAATACCTATATTTACCAATTAAAATGTTATATCTATAGATAACACTTAATATGTATTGCGAGCGTATCTTTGTAGATACTTCGCGTAAAGGATGACGCTAGCCGTCATCATGGTTGACGCTAGGCGTCATCCCTCCTAATGTGAATGCCCACATGTGCGTCACATACACAAGGGTTGGTCACAAATGCGCACCACACCCGAGTGTTAGGTCTAATTATTATAATTTAGTAATTAACCATCCCCTTAAGTACATCACGTGTACTAACGGGGACTGTGTAACATTAGGGCAACTTTAGCCCGTTACATATAGTAATATTGACGACCGACGCTCGGTGTCAGGAACGA
Organism: Bremia lactucae; assembly: GCF_004359215.1. Taxonomy (NCBI): domain Eukaryota; phylum Oomycota; class Peronosporomycetes; order Peronosporales; family Peronosporaceae; genus Bremia; species Bremia lactucae. The sequence goes on along the minus strand of NW_027152052.1, from coordinate 212,668 downwards.
TGATGATGATTGGTGGTGCACCAGTGGTTTTCAAGTCCAAGTATCAACGTACGGTGGCGTTAAGTTCAGTGGAAGTAGAATACATGGCTTTAAGCCTGTGTACTTAGGAAGTGTTGTGGGTTCGGGCGATGCTCAAGGATCTCGGTCATGAAGAAGTGGGAGCCACACGGGTCTGGGAAGATAACCAAGGCGCAATCGGGCTTGCTTACAATGCTGTCTATAATGTTAGGACCAAGCACGTCGACGTCCGTCACCACTTTATCCAGGGGAACGTGGCTAGAGATATCATCGCGGTGAAGTACATGCCTGCGGAGGATCAGCTCGCAGACATGTTAGCTAAGGCACTGGCGACTAAGCAACTTCGTTGCCTGATGCAGGCCAGTGGCATCGACCCAAGCGCAACTAGCATCAGCGGTGAGTGGGAGTGTTAGTATTTCTCCGCTTCTACATGTTGAACACACGTTACCGGATTACGGACATGATTACAAACAGTACTGCGGATTACGGACATGACGTCACTATCTGACGTCATTTGATTACGACACTAAAGAAGCTTCTAGAAAACATCTAGAAACATTTAGAAAGATAAGGGTTTTCATTGGTCTTAATAAATCAGTAGGACTGGTATAGTTTATCTTATACATATGAAATAAGTAGCTTAGAGGAGGCAAAGCAATTTGCGAACTAAGGACCTAAATATATTCACTTCACATTTTGCTCTATATTAGACACTCCTCTCCAAAATTACCGCAGATTGACAGAAGTGGCATATTTCAAGTACTTCTTGAAGGTAAACGCATTCAAATTTTGCAAAAATCGACTGCACAAGTGGTGGCAAACGGCGGACTTCGTCGTTGGTCTATATTGGGTTTGTACGTCACACGGTTCGGCTAATCCAACGACATTAACACGCGACATCGATCTACATGCACGAATGTGTCATGCTTCTCTGGACATTCTGCGGAAGTGGTCGTCACCGGGATGATAATAGACGCTTCCGTACCCACTAAATCGAATGCACAAGGCTTATGTCGTGGTTGTAAGCAAGGAAAGATGGTTGAGAAGCAATTTCCAAGCAATCGAAAGAAACGTCATTACGAAAATTTTAGCTTCTTCATTTCGACATCTGTGTTCCAATGAAAGAAGATTCGGTGGAAGGTAGCGGATTCTTGCTCCTGATGGTGACGAAGCTAGTGTTTGCATGAAGACTTCCGTCTGCGAGACGAGTCGGAAAGCGAGAGCTGCATCATTAGCAACGTCATTAAAGGTGAAGACGCAAGCTGGTCACGTACGTTCAACATGACGAAGCACGTGAATTTGCAATTAATTCTTCAAAGGACTTCTACGAAGAGCATGGCATTGAGCAGCAAACGACGATTCCTTCCGCTTATCAAAAAAACGGCACGGTAGAGCGAGCTGTACGGACGATTGTTTCTATTGGTCGTAGCATGTTGCATCACGCAATACTGGACCAATGCTTTTGGAGGGAAGCTACCACGGCGTCAATTTACATTAAGAATCGTCTATCATCACCCAAGGTTAAGAGCAAAATTGCCTTTCAGATAATCTACAACTCAAAGCCAAGTATCAAGCACATGCGCGTATTCGCTGTCAAGCGTATGTTCTAACTCCTACAGAGAACGTCTTCACTGGGAGGCCAAAGCTCGCAGGTATTCTTGTAAGCTATAAAGAAGTATCATAGGCATATCGCATTTATAACACCAACGCTGGGCAAGTGGTTATCAGTCGTGATGTCAGGTCCGACGAATATTAGTTTGGTATCCTCTCAAGTCCGTGACGATGATGATATTTTTGACCTCAACTCGCTTAACACAGGCAACATCGAGGGTTCAAAATAAATAGACTACGGATGATAAAAAAAGACTCGGCAGTCAATTAAATTGCAGGGTAACCCAAAAGGGCTTTGAAGCGAGGGCATGTATAGCGAACTTTTGGTATCAAGCAGTCCTTTCCTGCAGTAGCAAATGAAGCAGTAAGGTCCATAGAAGACCTTGTACGAATTATGCATAAAATAAAGAAATTCGTGCTGAGGATCAGTATATCCATATTTCAATTTGATTGTGAGACTGTAATAGAAGCCCTTAGATAACGTTTTGTTTCTAGACAAGTGCTTCCAGTGCAAATACGGCACGTGATAATCGCTCAAAAGTGCCAAAAAAACAGTGATTGAAATTATGAATATAGGTAAATTGATAAAGTCTCAAGTATATGATTGCAGTTCGCGCACTTATATATGCGGCCAATGTTTTCAGAAGTTGACATAAGATTATAAGGTGGTGATAGTGCTAAAGTGCTCGCAAATATATCGGATGTAGCTGAAGTAGAGCTAAATATCTCGCATGTTGTGGGTAAGTCTATCCTAATGATGGCTGGAATAGAGTAAAAATCCTCCGTAGATCAGAAAATCTAAGCCTAAAGAACCTCTTACACTCGTAACCTAAGGAGTACAAAATATAGTCCAAGCAAAATCTAAACGGATTGGACTGGATCGTTCATATTCAATTGAACTAAATTTGTTATGCCCGGTACAAAGTACTATCTTCCGGTGAGAAAATCGAAATTTCTCATATGTCACCTGATTCTGCATTTGGAAATTCAAGGGGGTACACCTCTCTAAGGCCGGTTTGAAAAACGGTCCGTAGTCGGCGCCTGCACCGTTTGTCTAGAGATGTATGCTTACCTTGCCTCTCGTGGGAAAACTATGTACCTGCTGCTTTAAGGGCGCAGTCCATGCTTATGTAAATATAGCAGATTGTCAAGCTAGGCGTCGCGGTCTGCGCTTTGCACATTCTAAATGAATGCTTCTCTTTTTCTTAAGCTTGAAACAAGGGGGTTACATTTTAAGCACGCTTTCAAGTGTATCATCAATGCCAAAAGAAAGGAATCGATCAAGAGCTCGTTTTCATCCTCATCAGGCTTCGCAAACCTGAAAGAGTCGAACCAACGGTGTTTATACCGCTCTTTGTTATGCCAGACCAAAGAACTAAGCTGCTCTTAGAAGAGAGCCAGGTTTCTTTTGGGGGAGAATCGCAACATATTACAGTCCCTCTCCCGTCGGCTAATGTTCGCACTGGGGCTAACATCCCTCTCGAAGTGATCTTAGCAATCACTTTGTTCCTGATAATGCATTTTAGCATCAACGATATTGTATTTTTCATCGGATTCGTCAAAAAGTAACTCCGCATCAAGAAAGCCCGGGGATTCGAATATCCTCAAAATCATTACTTGATCTGTCTCGTCAGAACCGAAAGGTTTGACGGACTCGCCCCGGGCGGACCGGAGGCGCTATGATTGTCTTCGAGTCGGACGGTGATCCTGTCTCGTGAAGTCACCTCCAATTGGAGTTAAAGGCGGGTTACCTCCCCTCCTAAACGCCTGAGCATCTACTTATAACTTTACATCACTAGCAGCTACACAACTAAGTGTAGCTCCAGAGTTGCCGCCTTGCAGGCTGACCCGTCAAAAGAGAACTAAATCCGAGCAAAGCCCTCGCAAAGAAGTTGAATCTCGTGCTTTAAAGCTACTGACTTCGACAGTAACGATGCTGTAATATTGTCGGAGTCATCGCAGGATGATTCTGGTTGGCGGTATCGCCCGTGTACGCGAAGTTGGAGGCACCTCTCTTCCACTGTTATAAGTGCAGATTGGCTAGTAGTGAAGCAGTGCTAGCTATTAGCGCGTCGTTTCATTCACTCCATAAGTTTTCAACCGAATAGGCCTCTAAAGCGCATTATCCTACTTCTGTAGGCACCAATGCGGCGTTGCTTTAAATTGTGGGTGCCAGCCAGCACTAGTTTCTCGAATCTCGACAAAAATCGTGTCAAATATCCTGGCAGTTTAAGTTGGCAGTAGCTTATTCGACAACGATAACATCCTGATATCCGATATCATTTATTCTCTCCAAAACAGGAGCTTGCGCATTTTCCTGCTTTCTTTTGATTACGTGGGAGTTACCGCTTTGATGGAAAATTATCTACTTCAATACTAGCCCAGACAGCATGACAACGTCTCGAACTCCGCAGCAAAATAAAATCAGATCCACACGCGAGAGAGTTTAAGTCCGATGCGCTGAATATGATAGTACTGCAGCGCTAAACCAATTAAAAATGCATGCCATCGCAAAAATAACAGCGTCACTCAAGCTCTTCGTCAACGATGTTCCCTTTGCCACCGCGGAAATTTGTCTTTGACCAAAAAGGCAAGCGCATAATAGCTCATAATGTGCATATGATGCAAGAGAGACGACGTGGTTGTCGGTCAAAACACTCTTGCGATTTTGATACTGCGGTGCTTCGTATCGTCACATTAGCGTGTTGCCATAAAAAGTGCTGCTTGATTTTATCCCACAGAGATGTAGGCAAATGCTTCTAAAGCGACCTCGTACTACAAAGCACATACATTCGGGCACAGAGAAGAAACGGTTTGACCGTCTTCTTTCATATGCAGCGAGGCAGTCGGTGGGCGCTTAAGGCAACCATACCTAACGCACTTTTGCCCTTAGACAAGTAACGTCACGGAAGCGGTTGCCTGTCTTCTGGTGCACACCATGTAGAAAGTAGATTTAAGACTGATTATATATAATATAATTTATAAAAATCACTTTGCACAGTGATTAGTTGCCACCTACAGGAGAGATAACGCACACCGGTAACGGTATCGCCAGCACGTGCATTTAAAAATGCGGTGCAATTGCGCAACAAAAGGTCATAAACGAAAATGTCCAATCAGTACCTCTCGGTACTGGGCGTGGGGCAGTACACTCATGAGCGTAGTGTCCTAACCTCTTATTTAGTCCACTTGTCGGCCGTCAACAACACATAAATCTATAAGCAAAATGGCCTAATAGTATGAGCAGCTCTCGCTGCTTTGCTGAATAGCTAATTTGCGAAGTGAATGCTGTAGCTGTCTCACAATCTTTACGTGCGAAGAAATACAGTTGCTCTGCCCGCATTCGACGCCAACGAGCCTTCTATCGCGGTAAATATGTCCCACCGCCGCTGAATCATGACCGCTAGACCATTTTGAGCAGTGATGGCGTCCAATGTCTGTCGACTCGGCACTTTAGATACCATACTGGGCAAGGCATACGCGGAAGGATACACACCCACCGGCCCATCTATGTAACGCACTACAGAGGGTGCTTCTTAGCGTCATATGCTATAACAAACGTACGAGTTCTTTTGCCGAGATCAACGACGGTCTTTACGTATTGTGAGGGCAAAAATGTCTAGAGGTCACTCGTTTTCGTTATATGTGCCAAGCTCAGATGTCAAGTCGTTCTATAAGATGATAGGCAGTTACTTGTGGCCGATACTGTTAAACCAAGAGTGAAATATTGATTGTGTTATTTGCGAATGAATTGATCTCACGTCCATTTCTTCATTCAAGACGTTTCTGACCGTTCTTTTCTCATCGACCATTGTTTTGGAGCCACATTATTTTTCTCATGCTGTAAATTACAGTACAAAAACTAAGGGGTGCCACTATCTGGCAGGATAGCGCTGATGAACCCCAAACATCAAAAGCACCCTATAGGCTTAAACTTGCGGCCATTGACGGATCTCGAATCTGTGACCTTGCGGTTAGTGCTGCCACATGTTACCTGGCACGGGGGACCTTTCACTAGGACAGGTAAGTACTAGTTGACCTTACACTGGTCACTGTTGATTAAGGGGGCGTAATTTAACGGAGTGTCACGTTACATAAGTATTATGTCCTATGCGAGAAAAAAAGCAAAGAAATACAAAATCAATGTCTTCATTATTTGGACCTACATAGTTCCAATAATACCAAATTTGATATTATTGATGCAATAAGACATTAGCTCAATTGATTGGTTGATTCACGTCTAGATTAATCCCGCCAATCGTTTCAAGACACGATTGTGCGGTGCGCAAGGGACGCCATAGTTAATAAGATATTAATATAATAAGTTCAGTAGTAGAATAAAAGATCGTTACTCGCCATATTCGAGCCCGAATTTCTGTGCGTAGAAAGCCACCGGTAAGCGGCGCATTGTGCACGCTATCAACTAGCTAATGACGCCAAGATCCCGGCTCAGACATTGATTTCCCCAAAAAGACATGGCGTTCCGGGAGCGAGATCTACAGCGCTTTTGATCTGACAGAGAGTATCTATTAAATTCTAATAAGAGTGAGTGAGATTACATTCACTGCGGTCAGCACTTTAAACGGGATGCTTTGGGAGTGGCTAGTGATACCACAAGGCTTTAAGAAGCCTCCAGCTGTTTTGATTACACATTTGTTTTAAGCCACGCTGAGCATCAGCTCAACGCTACAAAGGTGCATCTTTGACATTTTTAGCAGATGTTATAAGTGAAGCGCGAGAGCAAATTGTATGCAAACTTGAAGAAATGTGTCTTCCTGCTCCCGATATTCCAGTACTCGGTTGCTACATTAGAAAGGAAGGTGTCCGCGCTGATCCTGGGAAGGTATTATCGATGTGTATCTGGCCAACACCCACAAAATTTGAATGAATTTAGACAATGTTTCGGACTTGCCAATTAACTGCACAAGCATTCAAAAAATATGCTTAGCTAATTCAGCCATTATCGACATTACTCAAGAAGGATGCCACCTGGTTATTGAATGCAGAACATCAAGTGTCCTACGGCTCTCTGAAAATAAGAGATTATCGGATGCACCAGCATTGATACTCCCTGATGACGCAAAGCCTTTTCATGTTGTGTGGGACGCGAGTAATTTTCTAATCAAATGTGCTGTCATGCATTTCGATGACCAGGGTCAGTAGCGAGTCGTGAACTTCCAGTCACGACAAATGAAACATGCTGCGAAGTATTGTCCCGTCCATAATAAGAATTTTCTGTTTATGTGTTAGGCGTTAATCTAGTTCAGGGAATATTTACTCGGCGAGAAGACGTTTTCGATCCATACAGATCATGCCTCATTGCGCAAAGCCGTCCGAAGTCTTAACTTTTCACAGCTTATGTCTCGTTTGTTATCGTTCTTTGCCGAATACAACTTCGTGGTGTATTACAAGCTTGGCAAACATAACGTTCTTGCTGACTCGTTGTCTCGTCGCCCAGATTACGATCTCGACGTGACATGGGTCATCATCCAGAGAATGCTGATGACGACAACTACACTTGAATGCTGTATTGATTTGAAATTTACTGCGATAGTTGCGTTTCATGTACTACCGATCCGAACTCAGACCGCTGAGGCTTATGTGAAAGTCTCATTCTACGTCGAAATTATCAATCGTTTCCGAAAACCTAGTGAAGATTCATACGCGAAGTTGACGAAGCCAACGCGCCAAAGATGGCCAACTGGTGGCCATCTGGGTCGCGATAAGACATTTGCGACCATATCTCGCGTATTTTTTTTCTGGCCACGAATGTATAAGTACATTCGATAATGGGTACGCCTTCGCGAGACTTGCCAGCGTGTGAAGCCTGCGCCGTCCTCACAAGCGCCATCGCGCGCACTGATTCCGATTGAAATGGAAGCCTGGCGATCAGTCAGCATGAATTTCATCTTTGATCTTCCGCCCGATAAGCACACGCGAATGGGTCTTGTGGACCGATCTAGCAAAATGGTGCGTTTTGACCCGGTCTCTGCACATGCTTCGGCGGAGATAACTTGGGAGATCTTCATTAATTTTATCTTCAGACATCATGGATTACCTGAGTCCACCATTTTCGGACCGAGTTCCGCGATTCGTCTCCTCTTTATATGTTAAATTGATTCAGCTCTTAGGCACCCGGCGGTTAATGGCGGCACATCCTGAAGCGGATGGGCAAACGGACCGTTTGAACAGTGCTTGAAGAGTGGTACGACATCTCTTTCGTCGTAGAGTTTGTTTCTGCAGCTTGCGGAATTCGCAATTATCAACGCCGTGCATGCGTCAACGAGTTGAGGTATTTATTTTCATCAACACAAGGCATCCTCGCGTTTCGGCACTTCTTGCACTATCAGCTTCGAAACACCCGGTCTCAGAGCTTGGTGGTGGAGTATCTACCGATGACATTGCGCCGACCCGTTTGATGATTTATTTTGCTCAAGACAAGTTTGCTGCCGATACACCCTGTGACTTTGATTTTGTGTCCAACGGCATATCTAGTCCTGACACGATGCATCCTATCGCGTCTACCGTCGCTACTTTCCGCCTCAAGAGCAGACTTTGCCTATCAGTTCGTCTGCAGTAACTTACTTGATGCTGCTACGACAAGGAATCACAGATTCCGGCGCGTTGTACTACAACAAATCGTCGACCGACAAAAGAAAAGAGGTCAGAAGAACCTGTTGACATTTCAAGAAGGCGACCGAGTCCGATTGTCGGCAAGCGGTTTACCGAATACATCAGATACAAAATTGGTCGCTAAAAATTTGCGCCGACTTACATTGGTCCATTTAAGATTATGTATGTTCGCGGTATTGCTTACACGCTAGATATCCCGACGTCTATGCGTTTGTACTCAACATTACATTCTATGTCGAGCACCGCAAGGTTTATCTACCGGCGGGCCTCCCATCAAATATCTTCGCTGTTCTAAGGCGGCTCAGTGTCCGACATCCCTTGAAGACGATTCTGACGACGACTATGTCCCAGTCCGACCCGCGCACATACAAACTCAGACTGCTGAGGTCCTCCGAAAGAGCAGTTAGAAAATAACGAAGCGCTCAACCAGCCCCTTTTACTCCCGTCAAGTCCGTTCAGCTCCGCAGGTGCAGCAGCCGCACAATGCAAGAACTCTTGGCCATATTCTGAGCGTCCTGTAGTCCATCTCTTCAATTTCGGCTCGAAGGAGGCATAAATGTCGTTCAAATGATCGGGCGCCCGGTTGTATATATCGGCGCTAATTATCGCATACCTTCCACCGTAATGCCTTTCATCCACGAATTGATGCATCGGGTGCACGACGCTGGATCGGTCGATCGTATCGTCAATCACGAAGATCGCCGTTACCAGGCACCGAGTAGTGACTCGGCGCAGATGAAGCCTCGAGCTGAGAAGCATTACAAAGTTCGTTATATGGGATATTGTCCTGCTGACGGTACGATAGAGCCTCTAAGTACGTTGGCTCAGGACTTCCCCGACGTGGCGGCGGACTATCAATGCGAAGATGAAGAATGCGTCAAATGTTGTTGCTCCTACCCCCGATCTCGCGAGCCGTGGTGGTCGCGAGCAGCAATACCGCAGCGGCGACGATCACCCGAGTGCTCCAAATCTATTACGAGGCCGGGAACATATGGATAGTATGGCCGTCGATCGCGACTGCGTGAGCGATCGCAGTGATCTTATGGCAGCAGGTGGGTACTGCGTGAAAATCACGGCGACTATAACTATGCTCCCGCGTCCGACGCAGCTCAGACACTTGGAACTCGAGCGATCAACTATTAGAGACTGGGACATTTCCAATTCGCGCAATAAATCACCCCGCTCCAGTTGGAGTGGACTTGGACGTAGCAAATGTGCCACTCTTTACGGATCACGCAACAGATGCGACGGCGTAAAACGCCAATAAAGTGCTTGCCACGTTTGCCCTCACGTTGTATCAGCCAAGATGTGAAGGTAATACGCTCACATCGACTGGCATGCGAGCGTCAGATGAATGCACACCAAAATCGTTGCAGCGTGTCATCGGTGTATGAGCTGAAACGGAGTGTGAGCCCGTTACCATCTTACACGTTAAAGCTTTGAGGAAGCGCTCTATTTATAAGGGAAATCAATTATATTTGTATTCTTGTTTCAGTTTTACTCTCGAACAAAGTACGAACTTTTTTCTTGCTTCTGGGTACCACTCAAATACAGGTCGACTTATCATCGGCTAGTGTTTAATATTATGAGTCTGACACCACAATACTATAGGCCGATTATAAACGACATGTAGTATCCGCTAGTCTGATACGGTAGTGTACGTACTTAAGTAATTTTCTATTAAACTAATTATATTATTACAGTTTTACTTTCCCCTAATTTTAATCCTTTTAATTACCTTTAGTAGCTAAAGCCCTTAGCTACTTATAAACCTTCCTCTGTACCCCTGTGTACGTGAAGTTTCGAGGCACTTAACCTACTCTACCACTAGAGTGATCGATATAGGGCGACAGTAATGATTATTAAGTCTTTCCCTTTAATTAAGACTATTATTTTTTAATCATATCACTGATTTGATTGCATTATGATTTAAATCAAAATACCGATTTTATTTGCATAATGATTCAAATCAAAATAAGATTTTATTTGCATTCTTGATTTTGACCAAAATAAAGATGGCGACGGCCGCGAGGCCGAAAAGCTGCCATCTGCACGGGTCAGTGTAGCTGTCATTAAGGTAAATGTTTCAGTAGACGCTAATGCTTCTACTGCGGGGGGTATGTCACCTCCTACTCCCTTTGGAGGTGACAAAATATGTCATCTGTTGATGACATTGCAGGTGACGGGGAGAAGTCACCTCCTACACCAATTGTAGGTTACTAATCCAAGTCACCTGCATCGCCCGACTCAGTGGCGACTGAGAAGGCCGCCGGATCATCCGTGGTCGAGTCCGTTAAAATTTTGGTTTCCAACGTGACTACCAAAGAGGTGATGACGAGATTGTTCAACTCGTCGGACCTCTTTGGTGGAGAGTCATCATCAGATGACTCCGAGGGCGACGACAACTCTAATGACATTAGTATGAGTCACCATAAACTATGTGGTAGCGAAGGTAAGAGTGCTACTGGTGGTGCTAGTTTGCATCACCAGACAAGGGTGAATCTAAGGATTGCTCCCAGTTCCAAGTTAACTTTAACGTTAGCATAAGTCAACAGGAGAGGGACCGCAATACGTTGTGGTTCGCTCTTGAAAAGAGGCCTTGGGTACCCACTAAGAGAAAACTTATTCGTTGGTCTGGTATAACCAACGGTCAAAACCTTATTCCGTTACTCGACTCATACAGGCTTAACAAGCCTGGTGAGGATGAAACAGAATTCTTCATCGATGCCTTTTACCGGAATCGGTGGTACACTTGCAAATGGGCAAAGGATGTCATATTTAGTTCCAAGCTTGATAAGCCTTTGTACAGAATGCACAAAATATAGCCGTGACGTCTGGCTTGACAAGCTAAATGCTTTTCGTTTGCGGCTCGAGAAACGCACCGTTGTCGGTGCACGCTATAAGTTGCAATGTTTGTCTAGAGAGACAGAAATTTCTAGTCTCTCTTTGGGGGATGTCTCTCTTTTGGGGGGCTTGCCCATTCTTTCTTAAAGGGTGCAAGTAATGCCCCTGAAAAACCATATTCCCTAAAGGTTTCCATTAGATGACTCTCCTCTTTTACGAGATTCGTCAAGAGATTGAGAACCTCAAATTCTTTAACGAGCGCGGGAAGCGCTCGTTCTCCGATGAGCCTTAAACCGAGGTGGAAGGGTCTCGCCGTAATGCAAGACGAGACCAGAAGCGTCCAACATCAGTTGGTAACGAGGTTCCCAACTATCATGCGAGGGTAGATACCCTCGCCAACGAACGCATTCCTCGTTTGAACACCCTTTGTCTCACGGTGGTTCATGAAACTTTCAAAGAGAAAGCGCTCCTCACCACCTGAATCCGTCAATGGATGTGGAGGGGGAGGAAAGGTTTGGTTCGCCTCGTTTGACGAGCCCGATTCACCATTGTGATCTAGATCACACCCTTTATTTCTTAAGAGAGAATCTTGGTAACGAGAGATGCCGTCGCCGCGCGTTAGCAGTGACGGTCGATAATGTTTATCATGACCAGTTGAACAGTTGTGCGCAGATTGTGACTGAACAACTAACGAACGTAACCACACATCAGTCCCATTAAAACGAGCTGTTGACAGCTCGTCAGAAGTGGATCGTCTAGTTCAAGAGAATCAGATCCTGTTCCGATACAATAAGTCTTTGGCTCGGAATAATTAGGCTTTGGATGATGCTCTTGACAGTTCCGGTGTAATCCGGAATCGGAAGAAGCCATGTACTCACAGTACGCTCGGAGACGCCCAACATAAAACGTAGGATGCGTACGCATTCTACAAGGCAGCTTGATCGTGTATGCATTGCCTTGGTGATGTAATACACGAAACGGGCCGATACGCCTGGGCAGTAATTTATTACTGCCTACATTCGTCGCTACGTGCTTTGGTAAATCTATCATAGACAATAGGACTTAGTCATTAATTTTATAAAAAGTATGTTTGCTCTTTTATTTATTTCTGAGTTCCGTTTCTGTCCGTCCACCGCATCAGCGATGGAATCCTGTGCATAACGGACCACTGCTTCTCTAGCCAGCAGGAAGTCATCTGCTGACTCGGTTTTATTTTTTCAGCACGACCGGCTCGCACCGCGGAGATATTAAATCTTTATTAGTGAGAGTATTACCATTCTCATTAATAGTATTGTTTTCGAAGCTGAGTCTTTCAGCATCGTTGCCTATGTCAGTTATAGCATCATTGTTTATACTGATTTTGTCCACTTCAATGTTAATTAACTCAACATTTGATCCTTCGCATTGCCTTAGGGCTAATGCGAGATGAGCAAGAGCTTAATTTATTTTTGCTCGAGCGAGTTCCTCCCTTCCTTTAATAAGAGTTGATCTTAAACAGGGTAGGTATACAAGGGTGGTGTAAGCCATTCACGAAAAACGGCGTATTCTTCGTAGGAGCATGCACTATATCGTTGATGGCAAATTCTACCATTGACTAGAACTCGCTCCAACTCTTAAAAGAGTGGACGTATCCGCGAAGTATCTATTCGAAATACGGTTTGCACTCTCCGTCTGACTATCTGTCTCAGGATGATCAGAACTTGAGATTTTTAACTGTGGTCCAAGTGATTTGAACACTGTTTGCCAAAATTTTCGCCGTGAATCTATGGTCTCAATCTGAAATCAGTTAACACCCACGGAGTCGAAATATCGTGTCAATAAAGACAAGAGCACAGCTTTTGGCTATGATCGACTCTGGGACGGTAGCAAGATGTACCATCTTGCTAGAACGGTCAACAAAATAAGAATATCATTATTCTTGTGTGTCTTCGGGGAATCCGAAGACGAGTCGAAGTCCATAGATACAGACTGCCAACATTCTGCCAAAACAGGCACGCGATTAAGCCTTAGATTTACCCGTTGACAAATTTCGCAAGCACGTATGTACTTGTGGACGAACTCATACTGGCGTGGCCAGTAGAAGTCGTGACTTATTTAAGATAAGGCTTCCAACGTCCACGACGACCACTTATTGGTGCATCGAGGTTGTCATGCACGGTGCGTGATCGCAAATCAATATGGGTAGGGATGACGAAACAAGGTGTGTCGCCAGCAATGGCTGTATAATACAATAAACAATTGCGTGATGTGTATCGATCTTTTAAGAATCGATTCAATTTCGACAATCCTTTCAAGGATTGTTGGGATGGACTTTTAAAGGTAATCAATTCATCACCCATTCAAGAGTCTTATATCATTAATTAGCCCTTCTAACGTCGTCAGTAACGACGGAGCACTTATTTTTGCAACAGTGGCCTTATGCTCACTGTTGATTCGCGCAGTCAGCTCAAAATCGGGCCGGCGCGAAAGGGCATAAGCGACGACGTTAAATCGTCTTGGTTTATACTCCACGGAGAGGTTATACTCCCGAAGAAAGACAACCATTTAATTGTTTGCGAGAGGTGTGGACTGTTTACGGTCGCGCCCAAAGACGCACGGTCCACATATACAACGAACGGTCTATCTCCTTAAAGATAGACCCTAAAATTAGCCAGCGCGTACTTCATAGCAAGGTTTTTCTTGTCTTGCACTAGATAGTTTGCGTTCAGTCTGCACAATCTGTGTCATATTGCATTAACGCACTGCCGATGGAAAAATCGCTGGCGTCACAGACCACATGAAATGGTCGGTCTTGGTCCGCAATCGCCAGGATTGGTGATTGCATCAAGCTTTTCTTAATACTCTCGAAGAAACGCTGAGAATCAGCGTTCCATGACCGCTTTACATGTTTCTTATACAAGGAAGATAGATGTGCTGTCATTTCGGCATAATTGCGTGAGTAATTGTGCAGGTAAGCCGCTAAACCGAGGAAATTTTTAAGTCCCTTTACATCGACTGGCACAGGCCAATCGGTGATCGCCTTGGCCTTTTTGGCTCCGAGCGTACACCTTGATTACCCACGATGCAACCAAGAAGTGGTATTTCGCTTGCAGACAGTATATACACTTCTTGAGATTTGCATACAACTTGTGCTTACGCATAAGTGTAAGAACCTTTTGGACGTGGGTACGACGTACTTCAACATCCGACTTTCCGTCCATGGCTCTGTTATATACGAAGACGTCATTAAAATTGCTTGTTGCAAAATTCCGCACCGATCTCAACAGATTGGTTACACATCTCTTAAATGTCGTGGGGGCATTACTAAGTCCCTGTCGCATGACTAGCCATTCCCATAGCATACCGCTTGGAGAGCTTACTGCTGTAAACGGAATATCTTGCTCACGTATAAGGTTCTGATAGTGTCCATCCATTAGATCAATTGACGAAAATATTGTATTTTTTTACGTCAATGATTACGTCTTTTCGTGTCATCGGCGTTTGAGCCGGTACCGTTGCAGCGTTCAACTTATTAAAAGTATGCACAATCCGCCACCCTCCTGTTGTTTTACACAAACAGAAGGTCGGAGAGCTGTGGGGGAGTTGGTTTGCTCAATTGGCCCGCTGCTAAGCGATGGCAAAGAATTTGTCGATCGCTATTACTTGTTCAGAAGGCAATGGCCATTGCTTCATGTCACAGTATTTCGAACCTGGAATTAGGATGATTTCGTGTCGAGTGCCTTATCCTTAGGCAACTGGGAAGGTACTGATACAGGAAGGACATCCTTAAATTCTTTCAAATCGTTAAATAAAGGGTTTGTCTTCAAAGACTCCCCGGATTGAGTCTTCTCATCGATGACACTTGCGACCATCGATGAGCAACTGAGAATCCGTTCGTTCTCAGGAATACTACTGCCGACCGAACGTCGGCCACGTAGTTGTCGTATGTAACAAGAACGCACCATCTGCTTGGCTTTGCCACTACGCAGATCACACAAGAACCGTTAAGGTTCTAGCGCTGGCAATTCAGTTTTCTCCGAAGTTAAGCGTATAAGCGCCTACACTTGATCCATTGTTCAATAAAACATTGATTGTCTCAGTTTCTTCTTTGGAACTTATTTCCAAAGATACCTGGAAACCTTTGACCATAGATTTCTGGGGACTTATTCCTACAGAAATGATTTGGGGATATCCTCCCCAACTGCCACGCTACCACAGCGAGATTCTTACGATTGACTGGACTCGAATAAGTTGAGAGGTACGAATCAACGATGCTTGCTTGAAAAGCAACATCCAAGAACAATTCAAACTTTCTTGGATTTTCCTTTTAAAGCAAGCATCCTTATTTCGTACCTCTTAAATTATTCGAGTGATTAAACTTCGATGCTGCTTGTGCGTGTGCACAGCCGTGGAGATCTAACTCCACAATGTTGGGTATTTACACTGAGGTCTTGTGCAGTCATGCTAACGACTGACCCACAAGTGATGCCATCGCACTCACTCGTACTCATCATCTGATGAACAAAAGACAGGCATCGTCAAGGCTTGATTCTGGCAATGAATACATGGCTCCTACTTTTTGAGCCATGGTGACCCAAGGATGACATCAAATGTGTCATCCAAATCTATTACGATGATATCATCGTCGTACTTTTTACCCTTTAACGTGTATTGGATACCAGCTGCAAGTTTCTCAACCGTTACAGATGCGCATATTGCAAGATACGCTGTCATTCTCGATTGAGGGATACCGCGCTCAGTTAATTTGGGCCTGCGATCTTCTAGCGATTGGCGTCTAATAAAATTATTCGACGCCCCATAATCGACTACGGACTTAAGTGGCAACATATTTGACACTTTTATGCTCAGGTTGATGAGGTTTACCTCATCCTCATGGGCAGTTACACACAATGTTTGTATGAGAGGAGCAACTGTCGTCAAAAAACCTGCAAATTCTTTTGACGTTGCTGGATCAGTGGGGCGCTCCGCACCTACTGACCCCGACCGTTTTTTTGACGATCCGTCTCGCCGTTGCGATTTCGCAACAGCGCCGGATCCACATCCGTCGTGATTCTAGTTATAGCTCGGTCACGTGTAGGCGGGCGCTTCAACCTCAGCGCTTTTAGGCATTGGCCGTGGGGCACTACACCTATATGCGTAGGGGCTCATTTTTTGACAACGATTACAATTTTGTAATCGGTTGTAACTTGAAGAGTGAGGTTTTTTGCACTTTAAATACGTGAGATCCATGGGTTCTGGACCTCCATTTTCTCGTCGTCTTAGAGATCGCTTGGTCTAGCGACTCTCATTCTAGTCGGAACAGGTTTATCATAACAGGACCGTCTGCAAGACCTTATTAAACACAGATACCTGTGTTTGTTCATCTATTGAATGACTACTATACAACTGACCAGGTATCGCGTATGCATGTCACGCTCGGCATGTGGCGGATCAAATGTTTGTCGGCGCCGGGTCTAAAGACCATAAGACCCAAAGACTTATGGGTCGTGAGGCTTGAGCCCCAAGGCCCAAAATTTGGCACGTTCGGCTAAGTTGGACATGCAAATTTCACTTTTGTCGCATCATCACTGATACGACGAGCTTCTATGGCGTCGTCTAACCGACGAACCATCTCAGAAGGGAGTCGCCTTCGACTGCCTGAAATAGATATTTCTATCTACAAGCTTTCATATCGACGCGAAAGCGTCGACTTATTAGCAGCATGAAATGCTGCTATCTCAACAATTTCATCAGTTAAGAGCCTTCCTGGTAAAGCAAGGCTACTTTCTCTTGAATTCGTCGTGTTCGTGTTAAATGAATTCATCGAGTCCGTGGCAAATGAACTGGGCTATGACCGCATGCTGTTCATCTTTGCCCAGAGTGAACAGCATAGCGCCAACGGCTGGCCTACCTACGACCAAACTCATTCGTTCGATCGCTTTCCATTCGAGGTCACTCAAATGAGAAAACCTCTCACGCGTTGCAGGATAACCTTCTTGAGGGGATTGGAAGCTCCCTTCTTCTTCATTCAACATGCCCATGTTAGATGGAACGTGCGTGGGCGTTGAGCAGACTACAAAGTGCTCCTAGGTGGGGTTCCTTTCACTTGCACTAGTATTAAGGACTAGTTGACCTTGCGTTAATTACAGTGCAGATTAGGTGCCTCGAAACTTTACGTAGGGGTACAGTGGAAGATTTTTAAGTGGCTAAGGGTCTTTAGCTACTAAAAAGTTTTAAAGGATAAGAATTAGGGAAAAGAAAAATTGTATTAATATAATTAGTTTCCAACGTAACGATTGTCTATCTACTTCTGAACTTTATATATTAATATTTAACTAAGTATGGCGCCTCCTTGCGCACCGCACAATCGTGACTTGAGACGTTGGCGGTGTTAATTAAATAATAGAGCTAATGTCTTATTGCATCAAAAATATCAAATTTGGTATTATTGGAGCTATTTAAGTCAAATTATTAGAGATAATAGTTTTGTTTTTCTTTGCTTATTTCCTTTTACAGGAAATAATACTATGCAACGGGACACCCCGTTACATTACCCGCTGAGCTATGATATGGTTAATATATAAGTTTACTTTTTATCTACTTCTGCGTATACATCTGGCACAAACACTCGATAAAATCATGCAAAAAACTATCGTTTCCTACATGTAGGCGGGCACGTCTTCATGCGGCTAAACTTGTATTACACACCCTAGCACAGCGCGGAAGCGGTTCAACTGTCTTCTTGTGCGTGCAGTGAGATACTTGTGGTCGGCGCCTTAGCAACCTCGCCGAACGCACTAAATACTCTAGTACAGTGTCGTCGCGGGAGCGGTAATCCGGCTCCTCCTGCGCATTTACCAAGAAGTAAATAGTTTTCAGAATGATTTACATTTAATCGCATTAAAAGTTATTACCTGTTTTTACCGATCAGTATGTCATATCTATAGATAACACTTATATCTATAACGAGCGTACCTTTCTAGATTCCTCGCGATACTTATGACGCTAGCCGTCATCGGGAATGACATAAGGCGTCATGCCTCCTGCTGTGAATGCATAGTAATGATGCGGACAACGAGCTCATGAGGAAGGATGATGGCGCATTATTGCCCATCCAAACTTCTCTCATGGCTCACAACATAGTGACAGCAGCATTTACGAATGCTGTCTCGTCGTCTGCGCTGGAAAGCGCAGCGACAGGTAATGAGAGTGCTGCCCATAAAGGCGCAGTCGCTTCTCCGTTGGGTACAACCACAACGCCTTTTCAGACCATAATCGACAATGGTTTTGACATAGAGGATTCGGAGCCTAAAGCTCCGCCGACGACACGTGAACGTGCTCAGCCGGTGTCACAAGCCAGTCGTTTAGAATGTGGCTATGTGACGGGTGGCATATCACTGATGCCCCATCCATCTAAATGGCCTCGTTTAAGCAGGCCAAGAGCGTCGCTCCTAGAGCGCGCTCTTCTTGACGCACATAAATAGTATGGCGTCTTTAAATAATGGAAGGGTCAGGGAAAATCGCTTGGGCGTATTTTCCCGATCCGGTCGTGTTGCGTTCAAATAAATCGCCCGACTAATACGAGGCAGAATTCACGCGCCACATTCATCCGCGTTTCTATACGATGAAACAGCGGTCGCATATAATTAATTTTATTCGCTTGCGGGTGAAAAACATCATGGGCGGTACTGTATTGTCTGTTTCTTGTCACAACGCTGCTTCTGCTAATTCATTTGAGACTAGCGAAGAGGCCTCAGCTGGTCCTTCTTTTCAGACGCAGCCACCAAATCGAGCAACTCAATACGTAGGGTATCGATCGGTTCCCAAGAGCCGAAACTCTTCGGAATATCTTTCCACTGGACGAGGAACTGATACCTTTGCCACACGAAGCGGTACAACGAAGTTGTTGCCGCGTTTCATTGGGCTCTTTACGGTGGTAGAAATGGTTGGAGACCTTAATTATAGGCTCACCCTTCCACTGTATATGAAGATGCACCCCTTATATTACGTGGCTCGTCTGAAACGGAATGTAGAAGGGAGTTTGAGAAGGTAAGAAAACTATCAGCCGACCGACTCCTTCCACCATGAACAGGACTTGGAGAGCGAGGGACATCACGCGAATAACGCGGATCCCTCAGCATTATCCTCTCAAATAGGTCCAAGCGAGTCTTCAGGCGTTCATAACTCTGACGAGCCTTCGCTCGGACATCGCGAGACTTGACCCTCGAGATCCGCAATACGTCGTTCAGCAATGTTTAACGCCTGTGACTGAACGGACGAAGTAAAGGCAGCCGCGAGTAGGTGGGCGAGATCGTCACTCCTATCGGGCGCCGCCTGCACTGATGAATCCGGGTGGTAATCAACGCTTTCTTGTTGAAAGGTCCTCCAGGTAGTACAAAAATTGCATTTTAAGGTAGGGTAGCGGTACTTAATAGTACCTTTTCACCCATCTAAAGCGCTCACTATTTCTGCGACTATTTTGGTCCGCATATTCTTTTTGCTTGTCCTGTGCGCTTGCCATCGCGTCACGGACTTTTCGTGTGATGGCTAATCGCTCATTCACACACCGTTAAGCCTCGCTCACGCTTTTAGCATCAAACTCGCCTATGACACCGCCGTCGGTCAAGGGAAGTAATTATATTGACCACAGCTAAACAGGCAGGGCCACTAGGGCAAGTTTCATTCGTTGATATCATACCCTCATGGGTCATTGTTATATTGACGAAACTATGTCTCTCTTTCGCACCGAGCGTAGTGAGCGGCCCTCTCCCACTAAGACTCGGGCTGCACACAAACGAGACTGGCGTCCGAGGATGGCGCAGTCCGTTACTTTAAAACGTTGTCTCATCCGTGCTGACGTGGACAATGTTAATTATAGCGAACTCCACACAGGGCAATTGCTTGCTCCACTCTTTGGGAGTTGCTATAGTGCGCAAGACATCCGCCACGACCCGATTGGCACGTCCTGTTTGGCCATCGGTCTGGGGATGATCTGCGGTCGACATGTGGAGCTTGCTACCTAGCAGCTCAAACACATGTCGCCAAAAACCAGACGTAAAACGTAGATCCCGGTCCGATACTATGGACTCGACATCCCGTGTAGTCGGTAAACATGATCCAGGAACAAGAGATATGCCTCCTTGCCTGTGATCGATGTCTTACAGGGTGCTGAATGCACCATCTCTTTCAGTCTGTCTACAAAGTCGACGAGCCCCGTCCGACCCCTATGATCGGGCGGCATGCCAAACATGAAGCCCAGACTTACTGACTACCAACAGCTGGTTAGAAATGGTAGCGGCTTCAGTTACGCACTGCTGGACGGTGCAGGCTAAATGTGCTAGAACTGTCGCAAGAGCGAATATAGCTGGCCACCTATCTTTATAGGTGTGACCACCAAAATTCATCTAACACTCGTAAAATTGTCTTTATACGGCCAGATGCCCATAATATGGCGCATCATGGAGCTCGTGAAGAAGCTTCAGCTCGTGATCTGTGTCATGAGGCACATAAATTCTCAAAGGATCACAAGGTGACAGCTGATGCCATAGCAAGCCATCGCTGTAGCTGAAGCGATATAGCTTAGCCTTTAGGTGCGACGGAAGGGGGGGATTTCGTCCGCCGAAGTGATTCAACAGCATGCGACAATATTCATCTTGACAATAGCTCTCGTTATTTCGGAGGACAACAAGCTCTTCACGTGGTAGACCTTCATAGCTTCTAAAGCTGACGACTCAACTTATGCCTTGGCCCCGAGACTTCCTTTCCAGGTGTCTTGCCTCGAAGTTTGGTCTGCGAAATAACGCTTCAGCCAAGCCATTCGACTTACCCGACATACATTAAACTTTAAAATTAAATTCACAGAAGAACGTTAGCCATCTTGCCATTCGAGGCTAGAGATGCCAATGAATGGCCATTCCTTCACCGATTTTACCTTGTCTGGGTCTGCTCGTACACCATGTGTACCTACGACGCAGCCCAGCACAGGTATCTCGGGGACCTTTTGACGCACTTTTGCAAGTTGACGTACAATTAGGCATCCTGTAAAGTCTGCAACACAGCGTCTTGAATGACGCTTGTACGACTCTATTGCGCTCAGCCCATCCTCGGCCCTACTCTGCACGTATACATCGTCAAAGTAGTGAGGCGCGTAGGCACGGTGCTGACGCACAACGTGAGCGACCACCCGGTAGAATGTCGCCGATGCGTTTTTCAAACCTTGGGGCATCACAAGCCACTCCCAAAAGCTACCACTTGGGGTGCTTTTTGCCGTTTTGGCTACATCGGACTCTCTCATGAGTACCTGACACAAGCCATCCTTTAAATCCAACGCGGAAAAGATAGGTGACTTTCCCATGGAGTTCAACAAGACATATTTCCGCAAAATTGGCGTTTTCGCCGGTATGGTCACCGTGTGTAGCTTATTGTAAGCATGAACCACACGCCATCCACCTGTGGCTTTAGTCACACAAAAGGTCGGGCTGCAGTGAAGCGATTTGCTCTCACGCACATGTCCCACCTTGGCTCGCTTGTCAAAGAACTCATCGATATAATCGACTTGTTCTTTCGGCAACGGCCATTGCCTGGTCACACAATACTTGGTGCCAGGTTCGAGGTCTATCTCGTGCCCGATGCCCCTATCTGCTGGTAGGCGGCTCGGCACTTCTTCTGGGAACACATCGCGATGTTTCAACAGAACCTGAAAGGACGGACTATCTCACAAGGCAGCCGACCATTGAGCAGCGAACCGTTTATTTTTGTCTGTTTATAGGACGCTCTCGTTTATTGTAGACGACGAGCAACAGTCCAGCAAGTTCTCTTCTGAAACTGGTGCGACTATTTCGTTGATCTTTACTTCTTTTTATATGGCAAGGAACAGATCCCACGACATCTCCGGATGTTCTATTATCTCCTCGACAGATTTAAAGACTTGCCGGAGCACCTCAACTGAGGATGCCTCCGCAATTTCGTCTTTGACGGCCTCGAACACCTCGTTCGAAGGCCCGTCCTCTTCATTAGAGACTGATCCAAAGGTCACTCGTTTAGACGTGCCTTTGATCGTCCTAATCTGTCGAGTAATCGTTCTTCGAGTCACCACGACCCTTTTCTAAGAAGCGGATACCGTTGCACCCCTGGCAAACGCACCCCTTCCAACCGCACCAGGCTCTAGGCACAGTGCCGGTTTATGCGACGCATGACTTCTTGTCAGCTCGCCGTCTACTACCACAGGCTCTCGGCTCTGTGCAGGACATTCAGACGCATGACTACTTGTCATCGTCCTATTCACTACCTCAGTCTCCACGAGCTGGGTAGGAATTGGTGACGTTTGACATCCCGTCAACGCACCCTCAACTGTGTTCGACACGACATCAGTTGCATAGGCCTCTCGCAGGAGCACATCCTTTCCGGTGTCCTGCGTAGAGTTCGCAACTGTGCGTGTACGCCAGTCTATCCATGGTTGGTACTTTGCCAACCATGGCATGCCTAGGATGAGGTCATACGGACTCTCCATTCCTAGCACTGTGAACTTCTCTTTACAAGAGAAGTCACTAAAGCTGAAGGCGAGTTCTACCTGAACTCCCTCAGACTTAACGAGCGCGCCGTTCGCTAAACGAACGGTCGCCTCTTCTCGCTTGCCATCCTGGCAAAGCGACTCAAACATCGCCGGTCTCTTTCTTAGAGCCGCGAGTTTCACAAAATTTTGTGATGCACCCGAATCCACTAGGAG
>NW_027152052.1:152857-185722 GCF_004359215.1 Bremia lactucae | reverse complement strand
AAAAAAAGTATATTTAATGCTATTAAATTTAAATCAGTCTGAAAACTACTTCCTACTTGGTAAATGCGAACGAGGAGCCGGATTACCGCTCCCGCGACGATACTTTTCTAGAGTACTTAATGCGTTGGGTGAGGTCGCTAACGCGCCCACCACAACTACCTCACTGCACGCAAGAGAAGCTGGTTAAACCGCTTCCTCGCTGTGCTAGAATGTGTATCTAAGTATAGCGTGGCCGCATGAAAACGTGCCCGCCTACACTTGGTAGCACTTGAAATCCTTCTCACGACCCGTATCTCTGCGTGTGTACGTGAGCATGAGCCTCAGCATTGATTGGGCTAACTTTCCCCACCTCTCTGAATATCATCGGGAGGTGGCAGGGCACATGGCGAAGGGACTTGGTGAACAAGCCCTGGTCAGTTTCCGGGGTAGTTCTCCTGAGCAACATGTTGCTCAGTTTGAGCAGTTTGAGGCATTCGTACTCGGACAGCGGAAAACCGCGTCCGAGGCACAGAGCCATGCTGCGGCGGAGTCCGTCACTCAGACTCAGGATGACCTGAGTCATGAGCAGGCTCGGAGCGAGGCTCTCAACAGGACTGTTGAGATGCTTTCTGTCCGGCCACATCAGCCGAAACCTATTCGGATGGACCCGCCCAAAAAAAACAATTCGATGGAACTGCCAGGCACTCAATTGTCTACTGGCTGTTAGCCGTGGAGCAATGCGGTGTGGCGCAGCTCATCGAGAATGACAGCTGGATGGTGTCGTTTGCCATGTCGCACCTGCGCGTTAAGGTCGCAGAGTGGGCTTACTCGGCGCTTATGACGGACATTCAGGCGTTTTCTACATGGGCCATCTTTAAGACAACGATTCGCGCCATATACCAGCCGCCAAATAACGAAGTGTTGCTTCAGCGCGCTTCTTTGGAGCGCGACAGGCGAAGCGATTTCTGCAAGAGTATGTGCAAGAGATGCGATCGTTGTTGACGTCCATTATCGTAGATCCGATTCCGGAGCTTATTAAGGTGCCCACGTTTATGAACGGACTACGGCATATCCTATTGTGACAGGCCCTTTTTAAAAAGTTGCCGTCGACGATGGAAAAAGCAATCAAAATTGCCTTGGCTGAGGAGCAATCCTACAACAGTGCCTCGGCGACAGCTTGGTATAAGCCGTCGGCCGAGAGGTCAGATGCCACTCCCATGGAGTTGGGCAATGCAGAAGTTGTCTGCTATAGATTCGACAAGCGCGGCCATATGATGGCTCGCTGCAAAGTCAGAGTCCCTACTGGGGCAAAGATGCCCAGCAAGAGGACTCCCTTCCCAAAGGGCGATGGCAAGAACCAGCGTGCGAGACGCATGCGTGCTGCATCGACCACTGAGGGGTCGGGAAATGCAGAAGCGCAGTAGGGGCGGAATGCCTTACTGACGCGGACTCTGGAGCTACCCCTAAAATGAGAGTTGTCGAACAAATGGGTAGCATAGTCCCTGTGGTCTCGAAATTTCGGACCTCAACCTGCTGTCTCTATAGCGCACAAGTACGAGGCTATGACCAGGTGATGTCTCCTAGTGGATTCGGGTGCATTACATTTTTTTTAAAACTCGCGGCTCTTAGAAAGAGACCGGCGATGTTTGAGTCGCTTTGCCAAGATAGCAAGCGACAAGAGGCGACCGTTCGTGTAGCAAACGGCGCGCTCGTTAAGCCTGAGGGAGTTCAGGTAGAACTCGCCTTCAGCTTTAGTGACTTCTCTTGTAAAGAGAAGTTCACAGTGCTAGATATGGAGAGTCCGTATGACCTCATCCTAGGCATGCCATGGTTGGCAAAGGACCAACCATGGATAGACTGGCGTACACGCACAGTTGCGAACTCTACGCAGGACACCAGAAAGGATGTGCTCCTACGAGAGGCGTATGCAACTGATGTCGTGTCGAACACAGTTGAGGGTGCGGTGACGGGATGTCAAACGTCACCAATTCCTACCCAGCTCGTGGAGACTGAGGTAGTGAAAAGGACGATGACAAGTAGTCATGCGTCTGAATGTCCTGCACAGAGCCGAGAGCCTGTGGTAGTAGACGGCGAGCTGACAAGAAGTCATGCGTCACATAAACCAGCACTGTGCCTAGAGCCTGGTGCGGTTGGAAGGGGTGCGTTTGCCAGGGGTGCAACGGTATCCGCTTCTTAGAAAAAGGTCGTGGTGACTCGAAGAACGATTACCAGACAGATTAGAACGATCAAAGGCACGTCTAAACGAGTGACCTTCGGATCAGTCTCTAATCAAGAGGACGGGCCTTCGAACGAGGTGTTCGAGGCCGTCAAAGACGAAATTGCGGAAGCATCCTCAGTTGAGGTGCTCCGGCAAGTCTTTAAATCTGTCGAGGAGATAATAGAACATCCGGAGATGTCGTGGGATCTGTTCCTTGCCAAATAAAAAGAAGAAAAGATCAACGAAAAAAGTCGCACCAGTTTCAGAAGAGAACCTGCTGGACTGTTGCTCGTCGTCTACAATAACCGAGAGCGTCCTATAAACATACAAAAATAAACGGTTCGCTGCTCAATGGTCGGCTGCCTTGTGAGACAGTCCGTCCTTTCAGGTTCTGTTGAAACATCGCGATGTGTTCCCAGAAGAAGTGCCGAGCCGCCTACCAGCAGATAGGGGCATCGGGCACTAAATAGACCTCAAACCTGGCACCAAGCATTGTGTGACCAGGCAATGGCCGTTGCCGAAAGAACAAGTCGATTATATCGATGAGTTCTTTGACAAGCGAGCCAAGGTGGGACATGTGCGTGAGAGCAAATCGCTTCACTGCAGCCCGACCTTTTGTGTGACTAAAGCCACAGGTGGATGGCGTGTGGTTCATGCTTACAATAAGCTACACACGGTGACCATTCTGGCGCAATCGCCAATTTCGCGGAAATATGTCTTGTTGAACTCCATGGGAAAGTCACCTATCTTTTCCGCGTTATGATTTAAAGGATGGCTACTATCAGGTACTCATGAGAGAGTTCGATGTAGCCAAAACAGCAGTAAGCACCCCAAGTGGTATGCTTTGGGAGTGGCTTGTGATGCCCTAAGGTTTGAAAAGCGCATCGGCGACATTCTACCGGGTAGTGGCTCACGTGATGCGTCAGCGCCGTGCCTACGCGCCTCACTACTTTGACGATGTATCCGTGCATAGTAGGGTCTAGGATGGGCTGAGCGCAATAGAGTCGTACAAGCGTCATTCAGACGCTATGTTGCAGACTTTTAAGGATGCCTAATTGTACGTCAACTTGCAAAAGTGAGTCATAAGGGTCCCCGAGATACCTGTGCTGGGCTGCGTCGTAGGTACACATGGTGTACGAGCAGACCCAGACAAGGTAAAATCGGTGAAGAAATGGCCTTTCATTCCCACGGCATATGAAGGATTTGCGCCAATTCTTAGGGCTCACTAATTACTTCCAAAAATATAGCAAAGATTATGCTGTGCAAACTTAACCATTATCTGATTTTCTTAAAAAGGACGCAAAATGGATTTGCTCAAAAAAAAACAAGTAGATGCGGTGACATCAGTGAAGCAATCTCTTGTTGAAGCACCGGAGTTGGCATTGTCAGACACGGAAAGCCCTTTAACATCGTCTGCGATGCAAGAAATCTTGCTATTCGCAGCGCGCTCATGCAGAAAAATGACGACGGCGTTGACCGTGTCATCTTTAATCAGTTCCGGCTTTTGATAGCTGCGGAACTGAATTACCTGTGCATGACAAAGAGCGACTTTCAATAAATTATGCTCTCGTTAAATTTTGAGTGCACCTGCTTTCTCTGTCTGTCTACAAAGTCGACGAGCCCCGTCGGACCTCTATCATCGGGCGGCATGCCAAACATGAAATCCAGACTAACTGACTTCCAACAGCTAATCAGAATTGGTAGCGGCTTCAGCTACGCACTGCTGGACGGTGCAGGCTTAATGCCTTGACACTGTTCGCAAGAGCGAATATAGCTGGCCACCTATCTTTATAGGTGTGACCACCAAAATTCATCTAACACTCGTAAAATTGTCTTTATACGGCCAGATGCCCATAATATGGCGCATCATGGAGCTCGTGAAGAAGCTTCAGCTCGTGATCTGTGTCATGAGGCACATAAATTCTCAAAGGATCACAAGGTGACAGCTGATGCCATAGCAAGCCATCGCTGTAGCTGAAGCGATTTAGCTTAGCCTTTAGGTGCGACGGAAGTGGAAACTTTTGTCCGCCGAAGTGATCCAACAGCATGCAACAATATTCATCTTGACTGTAGCTTTCCTTATTTCGGAGGACAACAAGCTCTTCACGTGGTAGACCTTCATGGCTTCTAAAGCTGACGACTCAACTTATGCCTTGGCCCCGAGATTTCCTTTCCAGGTGTCTTGCCTCGAAGTTTGGTCGGCGAAATGACGCGACAGCCAAGCCATTCGACTTACCCGACATGCGTTAAACTATAAACATTAAATTCACAGAAGAACGTAAGCCATCTTGTCACTCGAGGCTAGAGATGCGGTAAGTTTATTGCGGTCCGCAGTGATGCGTTGATGGTGCATCCAGCACGCTGTAAGACATCGATCACAGGCAAGGAGGCATATCTCTTGTTCCTGGATCATGTTTACCGACTACACGGGATGTCGAGTCCATAGTATCGGACCGGGATCCACGTTTTACGTCTGGTTTTTGGCGACATGTGTTTGAGCTGCTAGGTAGCAAGCTCCACATGTCGACCGCAGATCATCTCCAGACCGATGGCCAAACAGGACGTGCCAATCGGGTCGTGGCGGATGTCTTGCGCACTATAGCAACTCCCAAAGAGTGGAGCAAGCAATTTCCCTATGTGGAGTTCGCTATAATTAACAGTGTCCACGTCAGTGCGGATGAGATACCGTTTTAAAGTAACGGACTGCGCCATCCTCGGACGCCAGTTTCGTTTGTGTGCAGCCCGAGTCTTAGTGAGGGAGGGCCGCTCACTACGCTCGGTGCGAAAGAGGGACATAGTTTCGTCAATATAACAATGACCCATGAGGGTATGATATCAACGAATGAAACTTGCCCTAGTGGCCCTGCCTGTTTAGCTGTGGTCAATATAACTACGTCCCTTGACCGACGGCGGTGTCATAGGCGAGTTTGATGCTAAAAGCGTGAGCGAGGCTCAACGGTGTGTGAATGAGCGATTAGCCATCACACGAAAAGTCCGTGACGCGATGGCAAGCGCACAGGACAAGCAAAAAGAATATGCGGACCAAAATAGTCGCAAAAATAGTGAGCGCTTTAGATGGGTGAAAGGTACTATTAAGTACCGCTACCCTACCTTAAACTGCAATTTTTGTACTACCTGGAGGACCTTTCAACAAGAAAGCGTTGATTACCACCCGGATTCATCAGTGCAGGCGGCGCCCGATAGGAGTGACGATCTCACCCACCTACTCGCGGCTGCCTTTACTTCGTCCATTCAGTCACAGGCGTTAAACATTGCTGAACGACGTATTGCGGATCTCGAGGGTCAAGTCTCGCGACTGACCTCAGATCTTTTTGATGTCCGAGCGAAGGCTCGTCAGAGTTATGAACGCCTGAAGACTCGCTTGGACCTATTTGAGAGGATAATGCTGAGGGATCCGCGTTATTCGCGTGATGTCCCTCGCTCTCCAAGTCCTGTTCATGGTGGAAGGAGTCGGTCGGCTGATAGTTTTCTTACCTTCTCAAACTCCCTTCTACATTCCGTTTCAGACGAGCCACGTAATATAAGGGGTGCATCTTCATATACAGTGGAAGGGTGAGCCTATAATTAAGGTCTCCAACCATTTCTACCACCGTAAAGAGCCCAATGAAACGCGGCAACAACTTCGTTGTACCGCTTCGTGTGGCAAAGGTATCAGTTCCTCGTCCAGTGGAAAGATATTCCGAAGAGTTTCGGCTCTTGGGAACCGATCGATACCCTACGTATTGAGTTGCTCGGTTTGGTGGCTGCTTATGAAAAGAAGCACCAGCTGAGGCCTCTTCGCTAGTCTCAAATGGATTAGCAGAAGCAGCGTTGTGAGAAGAAATAGGGAGTACAGTACCGCCCATGATTTCTTTCACTCGTAAGCGAATAAAATTAATTCTATGCGACCGCTGTTTCATCGTATAGAAATGCGGATGAATGTGGCGCGTGAATTCCGCCTCGTATTAGTCGGGCGATTTATTTGAACGCAACACGACCGGATCGGGAAAATACGCCCAAGCGATTTTCCCTGACCCTTCCATTATTTAAAGACGCCATACTATTTATGTGCGTCAAGAAGAGCGCGCTCTAGGAGCGACGCTCTTGGCCTGCTTAAACGAGGCCATTTAGATGGATGGGGCATCAGTGATATGCCACCCGTCACATAGCCACATTCTAAACGACTGGCTTGTGATACCGGCTGAGCACGTTCACGTGTCGTCGGCGGAGCTTTAGGCTCCGAATCCTCTATGTCAAAACCATTGTGGATTATGGTCTGAGCATAAGGCGTTGTGATTGTACCCAACGGAGAAGCGACTGCGCCTTTATGGGCAGCACTCTCATTACCTGTCGCTGCGCTTTCCAGCGCAGACGACGAGACAGCATTCGTAAATGCTGCTGTCACTATGTTGTGAGCCATGAGAGAAGTTTGGATGGGCAATAATGCGCCATCATCCTTCCTCATGAGCTCGTTGTCCGTATCACTACTATGAGGTGACGGCAACGGTGTCGACTCATTGTAGTCGACAATGAGCGACGAATCAACATCCTCACTGTTAAAGTGGAATTGTTCCTTAAGCCTTGTAAACGCGACAGCAGCAGTAGCTGTCGGCGTTTCGACTAAGGCATCAGACGCTGCCGGTGAGTTAACACGGCGCGTGCGCTTAGTGTGAGGTTAAGTGGGCGTCTTCACAGAAGACCCACCAACATTGCCCCTTTTAGGTGGCATCTTTGGCGCCGTGTATAGAAACACAGGTCGCTAGAGTGACTATCAGAACAAGCGGCGCGTAAAGCTGCTCACAGTTCCTCGCTCTCCTTTGACGAATTTAAAATGTAAATTTGTTTTTAAGGAGGATTGGTGTAACGGGCTAAAGTTGCCCAAATGTTTCACAGTCCCTGTTAATTACACTTGGTGTACTTAAGGGGATGGTCAATTACTTAATTAAAGTAATTAGACCCCGCACTCGGGTGTGGTTCACATTTGCGACAAACTCTTGTGTATGTGATGCACATGGGTGCATTCACATTGGAGGGATGACGCCTAGCGTTATCCGTTACGCGAGGTCTCTAGAAGATACGCTGGCAATACATATTGAGTGTTATCTATAGATATGACATATCAATTGTTAAAAACAGGTAATTATTTTTAATAATGCAATTAAATATAAATCAATCTGAAAACTACTTCCTACTTAGTAAGTGCGCACGAGGAGCCGGATTACCGCTCCCGTGTCGACACTTAACTAAAGTTTTTAGTAGGTCGCTAACGCGCCCACCACAAATACCTCACTGCACGCAAGAGAAGCTGTTTAAACCGCTACCTCGCTGTGTTAGGGTGTGTTTCTAAGTAGAGCGTGGCCGCATTAGGACGTGCCCGCCTACATAAAGTGAAGGAATAAAAGTCGCATGGGAGCCCAGCTCCGACTAAAATATTGCTTTTTAGCAATGGCCCACAATAATTATCTACCTACGTCATGAAAAAATTGCGTTTGGTTTGAGTTGCTTTATAATTGCATTTTTGTAGCGGAGCTACCTCGCTCCTAAAGTCAGAGGAAGACTTTCAGACTCAGAGAGTCATTTAGTTTTATTGAACTAATGGGTTTAACAACTCAGGGAGTCGTACAAGCTATTAAAGCTCAAGGAATCCTAGTTCAAGGGTTTCAGGGGTTCGTAGAACCAAGTGGCATCTAGTGCCCAAGAGGATATACCTTAAAAGCTTCTATCTCTTACAGATCAATGCGCAAGACTTAGGAAGGCACTTAACGCTTTAAGATCAAAGGACTTTTTTTAATTATTTAAATCTAAAAACCTTACCCTGGCTAATTAATAAAAGATTTTGGCCGCCAGATTTATATCTGGCGGCCTCATTCGCCACCCATAATAAATGGGATTGAGTAACTAACTATTTTAAAATTAGACAAAAGGGTATTTTACCCATAAAGTAAATGTACCACAACAACGGTTCTCCAACCGACGTGTTACAATTCTGCTCTTTAAAATCGGATGATTTTTGCATGCACTTATTGCGTGATGTTTTTTGTAATCGACACCATATGGCTAAGACAACAGCTTGACTGAAATTATAAATTACTTTAGGCTATCGAATTAAATATTCACGCATCATGCTCGTACACGCTGAATTACGTACTGGAGAATGTCCTGGTATAGCGGCTCGTCGCGGCTTTTAGCCTTGCAAATCGTCATGTGATCAGACGTCGGCACCACGTAAAAGCGACCGACGCCTGGATCGGCTGAGTCGGGCTTTACAACGATAGCTGAAATGCCAAGTGCCACCGGTGATGCATACTCCTCGCCTGCACTAAAGCAATCAATACCAAGCTGCTTAAAATTATCGTTAAGGACCTTAAGACGTCCATTCGGATCCGCTCCGAGGTCTTTTAAGGCTGGATGCGTTTGTACAAGTTTGCGAATCGCCTCGTACTGCACGCCATTAGCTAGATCAGAGCCGAAGTGCGGGACTGCGAGAAAAACTACGCCCGTTGTACAATCTGCTAGTCCAGAGTGTTCGTGCTGGTTACTATCAAGTAAAAGCATCTCTTTCGTCAGCAAACCACCCATTGAGTGAGCGATGAAGATAATCGGGCGACCAGGATCACTTGGGTTGGAAGGATTACGACCAATATTAGCAGCGTGAAGAGCAGATAACATGACGCGAGCACGTTCATGTAGGGTTAGAGAAGGCCAAGGACTAGACCAGCTCACCATATCTGCTTCGTAGCCTAGCGTAATTAACCTTGCAGACACATTGTTGCGCTGCAAGTCTTTTGCAAGCAACACGTCTGGCCAAATGTCGTTATTCTCTTGCACTGCGCTGTTCATATTAGTACGCCAGGTGCCGAAAGGATGTCCGCGTAGTCCATGCACAAAGACTACATCTACCTCAGCATTAAATGCTTTACTGTTTCTAGATTGCTCCAGAAATTCAACAGTACTCTTCGGCATTATTGGGTGCACGCCTTCACAGTATACATCTTGTAATAAACGACCAGTTGTGATGGCTTCCTCGTACGCACAAAGGTTTTGAACGACTCGAAAATAACTCGATCGCTGCATTGGGTCTTCGCAGTTGTGCCAGCGACGAACTTTGTCGAAAAATTGTTTTTCTGTGGCTGTTTGCTGAAACAATTCCGCAATGTTGACATGATCGTTTAAAATGATCCCTTTTTGTTGATCTAGGAATGGCGCTGAGCTTTTTAAGTTGACGTGGAAGCAAAACGTTGCGATCAAATTTGCGAACACGCGAGCACATTGCGTGTGGAGAGCTGGTGTAGCCACACGAGTTGCAGACAGCAAAGCCACCAGGGGGGCAATTCCCTGCTCTACAAGCTCAGTATGATGATGTTCTGCTAATACTGCTAAAGCTGACGTCCCTGCGTCAACTACGGCAGGATTAAACAGAATCCGCTCGTTGCCAGGCGTGAGTTCTCTTGACACGAGAGCGATCTCTTCCATTTGCTTCACAGCGAGCAACTCCCCACCTGACAGTAAGCGAATTTGTTGAAGCATATTCGTAAGCCAAGCTTGAAGAATATGCTCTTGCTTGGTGCGGACTTCATTCTCCTCCGAAACAGTATAGGTTGAAAATGGCTGCGAATCCTGTTCGGCGAGAAAGACTAGACTTGCGATAGCGTTTTCACGCAATTGGTGATCTGTGCTAGCTGTCCAAGCCGTTAAAATGTCGACCCATCCAAATTCAGTGCTCTCTTCGTATTCTTCAGCTCCCATAATTGGTAGGTCCGTAAGATCATTGATACCGCGAAAAAAGCGCGACATCGGTAAATTGCGACGAGATTGCAGCCGAGATGCAGCCCCTGTAGCATTGAAAAGGCAACTTAAAGCCATGGCGCCGCTTTGAAATCCTTTACAGAGATTTCGGAATGTCCACGAAATATGCCGCTGCATGTTTACCAAGCTTCTCGCCGTATCCTCGTCAACAAAATTCAGCTCGTAGAGGCTCCTTTCGTGAATCTGATGGGATAGCCTGATAAGGCATTTTCTTGTAATAAAGGACTCGCAGAAGTAGCGTCGACTCTGCGGGGATGTTGTAAGTGTACGCATGCATCTTAAACTTGTCAGTTGAAGTTTTAGAAGGAGCCTTTGCTGAAGTACTGAAGCCTCATCTGTCACGTTTTGGCTACATTGGCCAAAAATGCGTTGACGCCAAACTTTTTTTGAGTTGCACTTTATAACTGGTTCTTTAGTTTCTGTCCAATAACAAATCTGTTTCATCCACAGCTCGTAAGTATCACGAGCGACGGCCGCTGGATTTCGTCGAGCCACATGGAGTAATCTATCCAACACAAAGGAGGCCCGAAGCTGCAAGTCTAAATCGTCGTGATTGCGTGGAAACGCCAGAATATGTTTTGCAAATTCAGGCCCCATAAGTGCTTTCAAGTCTTGTGCACAGAAAGCACCTAGCTTGTCCCTATCTGCTGCTCGCGCTAATTCCTCGAGTCCCAACAAGCCAATTTTTTTTAGGGAATTAGGCATTTCGGGGGAGCACATATTTACGAACGCAGCGCAACTGGTTGATACACTCGATTTCGTCAGATCGAAGCACTCTGTTTCATTCAATCGAAAAATGGCGGCGCCATGAACCATCTGCTCAAACTTCATGAAAGCGTTGCCAAATTGCGCCAGATCTATGTGACTCACCAAATCGTCTTGCTGCTTCATAATCTGAGCTAGAGCCTGTCCTAGTGCAGTTACTGAAAGCCTAAGATTTACTTCGCGATTCTGTGCAGAAAATTTTAATAATTTGGTCATAGATCCGACCAACTCTGCGTTACCGTAACGAAAATCAGTCAAGCTCAATGAATAATAAAGTACCTTACGTACGCTGCAGTCTAATGGGCTCAACAGGGTTGTCAAACGCCGCATACTGCACTAATAGAGGCATAACGCCGTTGTTTAAAAGGCAAAGGAGCTTCCTTTGGCCCTGTTCGTCGTCCTGGACATGAAGGATGAAAGTAAGCAGCAGCCTCACGAGTTCATCCTGCATCCTATTTATTCCACCGTGGCTTAGAATTTTGGTAAACTGCATCGCCAGATCTAATGCGTCCTTCCAAGCTGTTACAATCCCAGTATATTGAAGGATTAAAGCTCCGCTATGTGCAACTTGGCGTAGTCGCCGCGTTTCGACTGAAGAAGTAGCAAGCAGTAGCACAGAAGCTCCTACCCCAAAAGTTACAGACAGAGCGGATGGCACACTAAAGTTTTTACGAACAAATAAGTGATGACATTTTGACTTGTTGCATGAGGCGAGTCGTCGACTAAACGAAGAAACAGCAACCAAAGCCTGGCCCCGCGACAGAATCCAATCGATCATTAGTGAATATGCCTAGTGTTTGAAAGATTATCCATTCGGTTTGATTTGATGTAAACGCAACACAAATTTCACATTTCTTAAAAGTTAGGTAGGGCTGTAAACATGCAATGTGTAACAAGGCCCTTTTGCTAGTACTGATAACAGTACTAGTCAACTTACACTGATTACAGTAAAGGTGGGGCGCCTCGACTACTTCACGTACACGACGGCAGAGAAATGTTCTAAGTAGCCAAGATAGAACGGGCTAAAGTTGCCCTAATGTTACACAGTCCCCGTTAAGTACACTTGGTGTACTTAAGGGGATGGTCAATTACTAAATAATAGTAATAGACCCAGCACTTGGGTGTGGTGCACATTAGGAGGGATGACGCCCAGCGTCATCCGTGATGACGGCTAGCGTCATTCGTTACGCGCGGTATCTAGAAAGATACGCTCGCAATACATATTAAGTGATATCTATAGAGATGACATTTTAATTGGTAAAAAATGGTATTTATATTTAAGACGATTAAATATAGATCAGTCTGAAAACTAATTCCTACTTGATAAGTGCGCACGAGGAGCCGGATTACGGCTCCCGTGACGACCCTTAATCACAGTACTTAGTGTGTTGGGTGAGGTCGCTAACGCGCCCACCACAACTACCTCACTGCACGCAAGAGAAGCTGGTTAAACCGCTTCCTCGCTGTGCTAGAATGTGTATCTAAGTATAGCGTGGCCGCATGAAAACGTGCCCGCCTACACTTGGTAGCACTTGAAATCCTTCTCACGACCCGCATCTCTGCGTGTGTACGTGAGCATGAGCCTCAGCATTGATTGGGCTAACTTTCCCCACCTCTCTGAATATCATCGGGAGGTGGCAGGGCACATGGCGAAGGGACTTGGTGAACAAGCCCTGGTCAGTTTCCGGGGTAGTTCTCCTGAGCAACATGTTGCTCAACTTGAGCAGTTTGAGGCATTCGTACTCGGACAGCGGAGAGCCGCGTCCGAGGCACAGAGCCATGCTGCGGCGGAGTCCGTCACTCAGACTCAGGATGACCTGAGTCATGAGCAGGCTCGGAGCGAGGCTCTCAACAGGACTGTTGAGATGCTTTCTGCCCGGCCACATCAGCCGAAACCTATTCGGATGGACCCGCCCAAAAAAAACAATTCGATGGAACTGCCAGGCACTCAATTGTCTACTGGCTGTTAGCCGTGGAGCAATGCGGTGTGGCGCAGCTCATCGAGAATGACAGCTGGAT
Organism: Bremia lactucae; assembly: GCF_004359215.1. Classification (NCBI taxonomy): domain Eukaryota; phylum Oomycota; class Peronosporomycetes; order Peronosporales; family Peronosporaceae; genus Bremia; species Bremia lactucae. Next base: position 172,935 of record NW_027152052.1, on the reverse strand, counting down.
GGTGTCGTTTGCCATGTCGCACCTGCGCGTTAAGGTCGCAGAGTGGGCTTACTCGGCGCTTATGACGGACATTCAGACGTTTTCTACATGGGCCATCTTTAAGACAACGATTCGCGCCATATACCAGCCGCCAAATAACGAAGTGTTGCTTCAGCGCGCTTCTTTGGAGCGCGACAGGCGAAGCGATTTCTGCAAGAGTATGTGCAAGAGATGCGATCGTTGTTGACGTCCATTATCGTAGATCCGATTCCGGAGCTTATTAAGGTGCCCACGTTTATGAACGGACTACGGCATATCCTATTGTGACAGGCCCTTTTTAAAAAGTTGCCGTCGACGATGGAAAAAGCAATCAAAATTGCCTTGGCTGAGGAGCAATCCTACAACAGTGCCTCGGCGACAGCTTGGTATAAGCCGTCGGCCGAGAGGTCAGATGCCACTCCCATGGAGTTGGGCAATGCAGAAGTTGTCTGCTATAGATTCGACAAGCGCGGCCATATGATGGCTCGCTGCAAAGTCAGAGTCCCTACTGGGGCAAAGATGCCCAGCAAGAGGACTCCCTTCCCAAAGGGCGATGGCAAGAACCAGCGTGCGAGACGCATGCGTGCTGCATCGACCACTGAGGGGTCGGGAAATGCAGAAGCGCAGTAGGGGCGGAATGCCTTACTGACGCGGACTCTGGAGCTACCCCTAAAATGAGAGTTGTCGAACAAATGGGTAGCATAGTCCCTGAGGTCTCGAAATGTCGGACCTCAACCTGCTGTCTCTATAGCGCACAAGTACGAGGCTATGACCAGGTGATGTCTCCTAGTGGATTCGGGTGCATTACATTTTTTTTAAAACTCGCGGCTCTAAGAAAGAGACCGGCGATGTTTGAGTCGCTTTGCCAAGATAGCAAGCGACAAGAGGCAACCGTTCGTGTAGCAAACGGCGCGCTCATTAAGTCTGAGGGAGTGCAGGTAGAACTCGCCTTCAGCTTTAGTGACTTCTCTTGTAAAGAGAAGTTCACAGTGCTAGGAATGGAGAGTCCGTATGACCTCATCCTAGGCATGCCATGGTTGGCAAAGTACCAACCATGGATAGACTGGCGTACACGCACAGTTGCGAACTCTACGCAGGACACCAGAAAGGATGTGCTCCTGCGAGAGGCGTATGCAACTGTTGTCATGTCGAACACAGTTGAGGGTGTGGTGACGGGATGTCAAACGTCACCAATTCCTACCCAGCTCGTGGAGACTGAGGTAGTGAATAGGACGATGACAAGTAGTCATGCGTCCGAATGTCCTGCACAGAGCCGAGAGCCTGTGGCAGTAGACGGCGAGCTGACAAGAAGTCATGCGTCGCATAAACCAGCACAGTGCCTAGAGCCTGGTGCGGTTAGAAGGGGTGCGTTTGCCAGGGGTGCAACGGCATCCGCTTCTTAGAAAAAGGTCGTGGTGACTCGAAGAACGATTACTAGACAGATTAGAACGATCAAAGGCACGTCTAAACGAGTGACCTTCGGATCAGTCTCTAATAAAGAGGATGGGCCTTCGAACGAGGTGTTCGAGGCCGTCAAAGACGAAATTGCGGAAGCATCCTCAGTTGAGGTGCTCCGGCAAGTCTTTAAATCTGTCGAGGAGATAATAGAACATCCGGAGATGTCGTGGGATCTGTTCCTTGCCAAATAAAAAGAAGAAAAGATCAACGAAATAGTCGCACCAGTTTCAGAAGAGAACTTGCTGGACTGTTGCTCGTCGTCTACAATAAACGAGAGCGTCCTATAAACAGACAAAAATAAACGGTTCGCTGCTCAATGGTCGGCTGCCTTGTGAGACAGTCCGTTTTGACCTGACAACTATGTGGAGTGGTTAATACAACAGACTCTGAAACAGTCGTTGTGAACCGCGTGAGTTCAAGTCTCGCACCGGACGATATCTTGTGAACATTATCAAAATCTAAATCTTGTCCTCCTCGCCTTTTTAAAAGATTGTCGGCCACTGCGGTCATCCAAACCGTGCAGCAGTTGCCACGGCGAACAAACGCATTTGATGAGAAAACTAAACAATAAGCTGCTATTGAGAGAAGGATGGCATTGACAAAAAAGACAGGATTCAATTGTTCGTCATAGGCTAGCGGTTAAAACTGTTTGTATGGATTGTAGTAATAAAGGCCGCGAGACAGCTTGGCCGAGCGGTTAAGGCGATAGACTCGAAATCTATTGGGGTAACCCGCGTGAGTTCAAGTCTCACAGCTGTCGGAATCTACTGAAAAGGATGTTCTTCTTAACACTTTCCAACCTTAGTGTGTCATCAACAACGTCAAGGTTTTGAAACCATAAATGCAACGCTTCGAGCGGGCTGTTTCAGTGCCACACGAGCGAGCAAAAAGGAGCGTATGGTAGCAGCGAATGAAGTTGCAAAGAGTGCATGTTGTGTCCGTGACTATAGTGCATGCTGTGTCCGTGACTATANGTGAGACACGTCCATTCGATGTCTGGACTTCTTCGATACTGACTCGACGGAGTGAAGTGTCTAGTGGTCGGAAGAAGTATTTGGATGACGTCTCAGCATGTTGAGCTTGGAAGTCGAAGGCAGCGTCTTGGTTATAGCAACTAGATCTGTTCACACAGTCCCGGTATGCTTCCATAGCGGTATGGAAACCAGCCTGGGATACGGAGTGACGATCTTCGCGGAATCGCTTCGCTGCGTCGTCGAGTGTCTTGCGAGCTATTTCGACTGCAGCTTCATTTTGGGATCGAAGTTTGCGTTGGAGTGCCTGCAGAAGCCGACGGACTGACTTCTTCCATTGTTCCCAGACCTTGCCTGGGTTCTTGGCGGCTTGGATATCTTGCAGTAGTTGCTGAGCCTCACCCTGGATGGCTTCAACCACCTCCGGGTACTCAAGCAGATATGCTGGGAATCTCCAATATCCACGACCATGCAACTGGGACATGGAGCGGAGTGTGACTTGGTGCACCAAGTGGTCACCTGCACCCTTGGGTTCGAAGTACTTGGCATCGCCGTACACTGCGTTGCTGAAGTCTTCAGACATGAGGATGTAGTCGAGTCGGTTTTTACGTGGCTGAGGACCTGTGCACACTCGTTCATCTGGATGGTGGATGCGCCAGGAATCGACCACTCCAAGCTGACCGAGCCAACCGAGGCATGCACTGCGTCCAGGACGAGCACGAAGCGAGGGTTGAGATGAGTCCATGCTTGGATCCAGAGGTGTGTTGAGGTCGCCGAGCACGAGGTGCGTCGCATTGTCTTCGAACAAGTCGACTCGTAGGTGATCGAAGAACACCAACTTGTCGGAGTCGTCGACAGGCGAGTAGACATTGTGGATGTATATGGGAGCATTCCCAACTGACACTCGGATCACTAGATAGCGACCTGTGACTGTCAGATCGGGAAGCTCCACCACAGTGTCGAAACCTGGGAAGTCCGAGCGGAGTACAGTCAGCACTCCACCAGACCGACCGGTAGTCTGGGTTGAGCTGTTAGCACCCGGATTACTGACAAAGAGTTTGTGCTGGAACCGGGCGTCGTGGTTGAACTTGAGTGTGTCGAGATGATGAGAATCACGTAGTTTGGTTTCTTGGACACAAGAGACGCTGTGTCGCTGGAGAAAATTTTCAATCAGCAGATGGCCATTCTTCTTGATCCCATTGGTGTTGACTGTCAGCAAGCTGATGCCTTGCCACGAAATCTTGGCTGTGTCTACTGTTTCGACAACTTTACGAACTCTGACTGAGTGGGCCAGTCACGAGTGTGAGTTGATCGTCTACCTTCTGTAACTGGAGTACGCTTGCATCGTCTGGGTAGAAGCCATCACTGGCGCGAAGGGCTTCAAGGTCGTTCAGCATGGAACCCTGCCATTGGACAGCCTCCCAAAGTTTGAAACAGATCTCTCCAAGCTTGGATCTCAACAGTGCCAAAAGCAAGTTGGGGTGAAGAAGGCGACGATTGTGTGCTGGAATCCACGCGATCGACATACCAGTCACATGTTGGAGCCAGTAGTCTTTCTCGAAGATTGTCGGCGCCGTGCACATGAGCATGAGCTCAAAGAGAGCCAGTGCTCTGGATGCACGCACAAGCTCTTTTGTGCTGTCTGATGGTGTCTTCCACCATGCAGCCACACGTTGGAACAGCTCCTCTCTTTTCTTCGGAACCTTGTCACCAAGGTGTTTGGCCCACTTGTTCGCGAAAGTGGTCGACTCATCTGGATCTGTCGCGCTCAGCACACGGTTGATCAGGTGTAGGTGAGCCAAGTCGCTGACATGAGAGCTGGTGGCAGACATCTCTTGGAGTAACACGGTATTGAAGGCGAGGGGCGTTGAACACGATGCGTAGTACACCACCGTGTCTGCGTTGTTGGTATTTCGCAACACCTTACGCGACCCCGAAATCTTGGAATCAGCAACCGCAAGGCGATCTGGCGATAGCTGGAGATCGGCTGTCTCTTCAGTCGTCTCCATCTCTGCGACGATCTCTTGGATTGGCATCGGTTTCTCGGTCTTCACAACGCTGGTGTGATGCTTGGTAAGGAAATGGCTGGCTTCCTTCGACTCACTTAGCTGGGCTGGAGCCTTCACCGTGCGAGGCACGATCTGGAAACGTGGACCATGTTGCTCATCGAGAGTGGCCGAGCAACAGGCGAAATTAACCTCAACCTTGCTAAGCACGTCAAAGTAGTTGCTCGTCGCAACTCCTACGAGTGGCTTCGGTCGACTCTTCATGAGCATGTTGGCAAAGTCAGTCGCACTGCGCGTCCGTTTGCCCTTTTTCTTTGAGCTGGTCGTGAGCTCGCTGGAGGAAGGTGGTAGCTGCTTGAGCATGGGTTTCGGACTCCCAGGCGGTGTCAACATTACCAACCCATTCGTGCTCAGCGACAGTTCACTTGGTGTTTGGTTCGTCGATGTTCGAGCTGGCGATGCCGCCTGTTGAACGACGGCACCTTGTCTAAGGGCGAGTTGCAACGATGTCTCCATTGGTCGCTGAGCAACAATATCAGCAAACGTCCGCGAGTGCTGCGCGGGTGGCTGATGCTGTTGCATGGTTGCTCTTGCGTTGGCTGTTGCTGTTGCTGCCGCCATCGTCGGGTCTTGGAGCTCTAGCGCATATCGCGAACGATATCCAAACGGCGCGCGTTGAGCTGGAAACGGTGCATCCTTCGCATGGACGGGGTGGATGCGTCCAGCAAACACGAGCTGGTCGCACACAGAACCGTCCACAAAGAGTTGCGGTGGACATTCATTCGAGCGGAAATACACGCGCCAGGTGGCAGTCGTCATCACCGCGTCAAAGTTCACGTCTCGGAACGTACCGTAGATCGGTCGCGCTCCAAGCTCGAAGAAACGCTTGAGCATGAGATCTGCATCCACATCGCTGTCGACACTGGACACGTCGATGTAGAAGCGGTCGGCAAGGATGTCGAACTCTTTGAACCTGTACTTGCCTCCGAGGATGGTGACCTCTTGGCGTTCCAGACGGAAGCAAGCTTCCTTGGTCTTCACCTTGATGCGGAGGTTCCCTCCCGGCATCTTGGTGAGCTGACCAAGTTGGTTCAGGTCCATCTGCTGCTGGACGACTTGGTTGCCGTGATCATTGGAGAAGGATATAAGAAGTTTGTTGGGAGAGGTGCGCTGAAAAGCTTGTCCAGTCTCGATCACCATCACGTAACGTGCTCGGGGCAACATATACGGACGGGCTCGATCGATCCGTGGCGCAAGCGCGCTCCAGTCTCCTCCCGATTCGTACAGCGCATCGATGGCTTCGATGTCTGCAGCAAGCGGTTTTGGTAGTTCAACCTTCGTCTTTTCCGGAGCTTCAACTTTGTCGCGCCGAATCTCTGTGGTCCGTTGCAGTAGGGTACGCAAGGTTGGTGGGTGCGTACCTTGTCGTGCGTTTGGGTTCACAGTCGCATATGTACCCTGTCGTGCGTCTGGATTCTTAGCTGCGTGCGTACCCTGACGCGAGTCAGGATGCGCAGTTGCCTGGGTGTCGTTGCAGTTGGCTGCATGTGTAGTCCTGTCGCACAGCTGGATTGTCATCCCATCATCGGTCGTGGGTGCGCCTGTCTCTGACGACTGTGCTGGCTTGTTGGGTACAGTTTGCACAGAGCCAGGGTCACTTCCCTGGTCCGTACCAGTGGTTGGAACGTGCGCAGGGTTCCTGTTCTCCCTGTCCCGCCTTTCGCTCAAAGGAGGATGGACAGTTGGGTACCTAGTACCACTGTCGGCAGTAGAAGCAGGATGCGCTGGATTCCCGTTCTCGCTGCCCTCCCTTGAAGGGAGACGGACAGTTAGGTACCTAGTACCACTGTCGGCAGTAGAAGCGGGAAGCGTTGGATTCACTTCTTGAGCTTGTGGGTGTGGACCCACGTCACTCATCACCATGTCGTCTGCTTGGACAGTGTCGTGTATGACGGCAGAGACGGCGGGACGTTCCATGGCGGGAAAGACTTAGAGGGCTGGTGGCTTGGGGTTTGAGTTTGGGTTCTTCTGGATTTGACTTGCGTAGTAGCCGGCAAATTGAGAAGTAGAGACAGCTTGGCCGAGCGGTTAAGGCGATAGACTCGAAATCTATTGGGGTAACCCGCGTCAATTCAAGTCTCACAGCTGTCGGAATATACTGGAAAGGACGTTCTTCTGGTCACTTTTCAACCTTAAGACCTTGTGTGTCATCAACAACGTCAAGTTTTTGAAACTGTAAATGCAACGCTTCGAGCGGGCTATTTCAGTGCCACACGAGCGAGCAAAAAGGAGCGTATGGTAGCAACGAATGAAGTTGCAAAGAGTGCATGTTGTGTCCATGATTAAAGTGCATGCTGTGTCCGTGACTATAGAGTATGATATTGGGCGAAAATTTACCTACTAGCCGCTGCGTTTGCATTATTTGTTCTTACAAAACCATGCTGGGCTAGTGTCCTTCTGACCTGACAACTATGTGGAGTGGTTAATAAAACAGACTCTAAAACAGTCGTTGTGAACCGCGTGAGTTCAAGTCTCGCACCGGACGATATATTGTGAAAATTTTTAAAATCTAAATCTTGTCCTCGCCTTTTTAAAAGGTTGTCGGCCACTGCGGTCATCCAAACCGTTGCAGCAGTTGCCACGGCGAAACAAACGCATTTGCATTCGATGAGAAAACTAAACAATAAGCTGCTATTGAGAGAAGGATGGCATTGACAATAAAGACGGGATTAAATTGTTCGCCATAGGCTAGCGGTTAAAACTGTTTGTATGGATTGTAGTAATAAAGGCCGCGAGACAGCTTGGTCGAGCCGTAAATACTCTTTGTATGGATTGTAGTAACAAAGGCCGCGAGACAGCTTGGCCGAGCCGTTAATACTCTTTGTATGGATTGTAGTAACAAAGGCCGCGAGACAGCTTGGCCGAGCGGTTAAGGCGGTAGACTCGAAATCTATTGGGGTAACCCGCGTGAGTTCAAGTCTCACAGCTGTCGGAATCTACTGGAAAGGACGTTCTTCTGGTCACTTTTCAACCTTAAGACCTTGTGTGTCATCAACAACGTCAAGTTTTTGAAACCATAAATGCAACGCTTCGAGCGGGCTGTTTCAGTGCCACACGAGCGAGCAAAAAGGAGCGTATGGTAGCAGCGAATGAAGTTGCAAAGAGTGCATGTTGTGTCCGTGACTATAGTGCATGCTGTGTCCGTGACTATAGAGTATGATATTGGACGAAAATTTACCTACTAGCCACTGCGTTTGATTATTTGTTCTTACAAAAACCATGCTGGGCTATTGTCCTTTTGACCTGACAACTATGTGGAGTGGTTAATACAACAAACTCTAAAACAGTCGTTGTGAACCGCGTGAGTTGAAGTCTCGCACCGGACGATATCTTGTGAACATTATCAAAATCTAAATCTTGTCCTTCTTGCCTTTTTATAAGATTGTCGGCCACTGCGGTCATCCAAACCGTGCAGCAGTTGCCACGGCGAACAAACGCATTTGCATTCGATGAGAAAACTAAACAATAAGCTGCTATTGAGAGAAGGATGGCATTGACAATAAAGACATGATTCAATTGTTCGTCATAGGCTAGCGGTTAAAAGTGTTTGTATGGATTGTAGTAATAAAGGCCGCGAGACAGCTTGGCCGAGCCGTTAATACTCTTAGTATGGATTGTAGTAACAAAGGCCGCGAGACAGCTTGGCCGAGCGGTTAAGGCGATAGACTCGAAATCTATTGGGGTAACCCGCGTGAGTTCAAGTCTCACAGCTGTCGGAATCTACTGGAAAGGACGTTCTTCTGGTCACTTTTCAACCTTAAGACCTTGTGTGTCATCAACAACGTCAAGTTTTTGAAACCATAAATGCAACGCTTCGAGCGGGCTGTTTCAGTGCCACACGAGCGAGCAAAAAGGAGCGTATGGTAGCAGTGAATGAAGTTGCAAAGAGTGCATGTTGTGTCCGTGATTATAGTGCATGCTGTGTCCGTGACTATAGAGTATGATATTGGGCGAAGATTTACCTACTAGCCACTGCGTTTGATTATTTGTTCTTACAGAAACCATGCTGGTCTATTGTCCTTTTGACCTGACAACTATGTGGAGTGGTTAATACAACAGACTCTAAAAAAGTCGTTGTGAACCGCGTGAGTTCAAGTCTCGCATCGGACGATATCTTGTGAACATTATCAAAATCTAAATCTTGTCCTCCTCGCTTTTTTAAAAGATTGTCGGCCACTGCGGTCATCCAAACCGTGCAGCAGTTGCCACGGCGAACAAACACATTTGCATTCGATGAGAAAACTAAACAATAAGCTGCTATTGAGAGAAGGATGGCATTGACAAAAAAGACAGGATTCAATTGTTCGTCATAGGCTAGCGGTTAAAACTGTTTGTATGGATTGTAGTAATAAAGGCCGCGAGACAGCTTGGCCGAGCCGTTAATACTCTTAGTATGGATTGTAGTAACAAAGGCCGCGAGACAGCTTGGCCGAGCGGTTAAGGCGATAGACTCGAAATCTATTGGGGTAACCCGCGTGAGTTCAAGTCTCACAGCTGTCGGAATCTACTGGAAAGGACGTTCTTCTGGTCACTTTTCAACCTTAAGACCTTGTGTGTCATCAACAACGTCAAGCTTTTGAAACTGTAAATGCAACGCTTCGAGCGGGCTGTTTCAGTGCCACACGAGCGAGCAAAAAGGAGCGTATGGTAGCAGTGAATGAAGTTGCAAAGAGTGCATGTTGTGTCCGTGATTATAGTGCATGCTGTGTCCGTGACTATAGAGTATGATATTGGGCGAAGATTTACCTACTAGCCACTGCGTTTGATTATTTGTTCTTACAAAAACCATGCTGGTCTATTGTCCTTTTGACCTAACAACTATGTGGAGTGGTTAATACAACAGACTCTAAAAAAGTCGTTGTGAACCGCGTGAGTTCAAGTCTCGCATCGGACGATATCTTGTGAACATTATCAAAATCTAAATCTTGTCCTTCTCGCCTTTTTAAAAGATTGTCGGCCACTGCGGTCATCCAAACCGTGCAGCAGTTGCCACGGCGAACAAACGCATTTGCATTCGATGAGAAAACTAAACAATAACCTGCTATTGAGAGAAGGATGGCATTGACAAAAAAGACAGGATTCAATTGTTCGTCATAGGCTAGCGGTTAAAACTGTTTGTATGGATTGTAGTAATAAAGGCCGCGAGACAGCTTGGCCGAGCCGTTACTACTATTTGTATGGATTGTAGTAACAAAGACCGCGAGACAGCTTGGCCGAGCCGTGAAAACTGTTTGTATGGATTGTAGTAATAAAGGCCGCGAGACATCTTGGCTGAGCTTTTAAAACTGTTTGTATAAATTGTAGTAATAAAGGCCGCAACTGGTGTTTGTCTATGAAACGGAGCACTAGCTGGAGCCACTCTTCTAGTTTCAGATGGAATAGCATGGGCCGCGTGATGAAGAGAGAGAAGGGGTCGAGAACCGCCCATGACTTCTCTCTCACACGAAACAGCGAAGCCGATTCGCTGCGACCGTTGTTTCGCCACATCGGAATGTGGCTGAAAGCGGCGCAGAAATTTTGATCTGTACTGGTCGGTTGTTTCATTCAAACGCAACACGAACGGAATCGGGGAAATACGGCTATGTGATTTCCCTTGAGCCTTCCACAAAGAAATGACGCCATAATACTTATGAGCGTCTATAGCGGCACGCTCTAGGAGCAACACATTAGTTCCATTCAAACGAGGCCATTCGAATGGAGGCGACATAGATAGTATGCCACGAGGCACACATCCGCCTTCGATACGATGGGCTTGTGACACGACATACGCCGCCGGTTAAACTTTATGCTCAGGCGCTTCTGCGTCAGACTCTCCGTTGCTGATATTTGTATCCAACTGAGAAGCAACTACGCCTTTATGGACAGTGCTCTCATTAATGGTCGCTGCTGTTGACGTGATGCAAGTTTGACTCCGCAGCGTTAGGCGTCTCCATGTTAATAACAATCGGTAAATTGTGAGGGGATGTGCATTTTTGTGCCATCACCCGTCCCCATGACCTTGCTGACTTCAGCACTACTTTGTGGTGATCGCAGCGGTTCCGACTTTAAATAATCGACAATGAGCGAGAAATTTACATCACCACTTTGCAAATGAACTGATCCATTGTTTACATATGACAGCATGACAGCAGCAGTAGTTGTCGGCGTTGCAACCGTGATACTAGGCGACGGCGGCGTGTTATCGCAGCGCGTGCGCTATGTGATGGGTTGTGGAAACAACTCATTAGATTTGCCTCTTTTAGGTAACTCGAGAAGCGGCGTGTGACATAACTCGTCACTGTTAGCTTAAAGAGTACTGTAGCGGCGCATCGGCTCGCTGCTCCTAGTTCCTACCGTTGACAATGTTTTAAGAAACGTAAAATTAATGTACAAGGGGGGGGGCATAATGGGCTAATTGACTTATTTAACATCCTAATAATGTAATGCCACACGTCCGGTAACAAGAGCACTTTGCAAGTAAACAACCATTCGCTTAGCGGATGACGCGGGTAAGATGCTGTTGCGAAATTAACGAAGAGGCAGACCGTCAATAACTGAACGAGACTAGAAGATTCGGAGCGGTAAAAAATAGAACCCTGGCGACAATTCCAGCACAACCTCGAATACTTCATAGGACGCCAGGTCGAGCAACCCATGAGCTAAATTTCTTTTGGCAAGGTACCTCTGATTTTACCTCACGCACACGAAGTGCAGAGGAAGTTTTTCTTAGTTGCAACAAGACTTAACTAAGTAGTGCCATGCTTAAGGAAAAAGGGGAACTGTATCTTATATAAATACGTTCCTACGTACTGCTTCTTATACTCGTGATTTTATATGCCTAAATTAACTGTGTATAGTTACTCATAAATCACCGTCCATTGGCGCGTCTAGCATCAGTTGGCGAGGCCGATTTAAAGACTCAAACAAACGAAAGACCAGGTGAAATGAAATGTGATGTTGACGATGATGTAGCTTAAGATTTGTGAATTCCTAAACTCAACCTCCTAAATAATAGACGTACAAAGTAGTTTGACCAAACGTCGAGAATCAACATAGCAGTGTGCCAGTGCAGAAATTTTGTATGATGGTAATAGACCAAATATGATTGGCTCGACAAAGAAATGTGATTGGCTGTAAAAATGACCAGCATTTGATTGTTTAAAAATTGGAGTTTAGGAAACAGAGGAGTAGTCTATATATTTCTAATATTTATGGTGATGTCTAGACCACCCTAGGTTTTTGCTAGACCAACTCCAGGTTTTTGGTTGACATACCCTACCTAGGATTAAGGTATTTTGATTGGATAAAAGTTATCACGTTTGCTGCGAGTTAATTGGCCATTAGGAAAATGGACGTGCTTGACGCAGTCAGTATATTGCTTCGATTACCCGAATAAATGCTCGGCGATTCTTGCGATTGTAAAGCAGAGAGCTTGAAGAATAGTAAGATATTATGTAAAGTGCAAGATGAAAGAAGATTTTAAGGTACTTCGTGATGCGATCGCGAGCTAACTAACTAAAGTTATTTATTACAGCTTTATTTTTCATCAATGCATCACAGCACAGACGAGATTTAAATAAATCGAGAAGAAAAGGCTTGCTGAGTGTAACCTAAACACATACACGGCCGTTTATCACATATTGCTTGCAAAGTAATTTAAGTGTGTATTTAAAACCCGTTCTTAAAGCGCGACCTAATTTGCATAGACAAAGACGCCTCAATAAGTTACTGCGCTGCTTAAGCGCGTAAACTAAATTGCTTTTAATTCCAAAGCTATCGAGCATGCATCGCGCTTCATCACGTTAGAGCTACGGTTACGCGGGTCCCTGGAGTATATGTCAATGTTGGCTTTGCACAATGATAGATTCGTGGAGCGAAGTGCTTTCGACCCCACCTGATACATAATATAATCACACGTTAAGTAACGGGGTGTCCCGTTACATAAGTATTAATATCTATAAGAGGAAATAAGCAAAGAAGTACAAAATCATTATCGTTATTAAGTTTGACTTAAATAGTTCCAGTAATACTAAATTTGATATAATTGATGCAATAAGATACAAGCTCTATCGATTGGTTGATTAAAGTCTTAATCAACCCCGCCAATCGTTTCCAGACACGATTGTGCGGTGCGCAAGGAGGCACCATACTTAGTTTTTTATTGATAAATAAGTTCAGTAGTAGATATAATATCGTTACGTAGGAAACTAATTATATTCATAAAGTTTTACTTTTCCCTAATTCTAAATCTATTAAATTACCTTTGGTCGCTAAAGACCCTTAGCTACTCAGAAACCTTTCTCTGTGCTCTTGTAAACATGAAACTTTGAGGCACCCTACCTAGACTGCAATCAGTTAAAGGTTAACTAGTACTGAACAGTACTAGTAAATAGTGTACTGTTACAATTGGTAGCACTTCGTAGTCCGTTCAACGACCACGCACGTTCAACATGGAAATGTTGGATGAAGAAGGAGGGAGCTTCTTAGCCCCTCAAGAAGGTTATTACGGAACGCGTTAGAGGTTTCCTTATTAATGTGAACTCGATTGGAGAGCGATCGAACGAATGAGTTCGGTCGTAGGCGGGCCAACCGTTGGTGCTAGGCTGTTCACTCCGGGCAGAGCTGAACAGTATGCGGCCATAGCCGAGTTCATTTAACACAAACTCGACAAAATCAAGAGAAAGTAGCCTTGCTACACCAGCAAGGCTCTCAACAGATGGTACTGTTAAGACAGCAGCATTTGTTTTTCATGCTGCTAATGGGTCGACGCTTCGCGTCGACCCAAAGCTCAAAGATAGAAATATCTAAGTTTAAGGCAGTCGAAGGTGACTCCCTTTTGGGATGGTTCGTCGAGCCAGACGACGCCATTGAAGCTCGTCGTATCAATGACGATGTGACGAAAGTGAAATTTGCATGTCCAACTTAGCCGGACGTGCCAAATCTTGGGCTTTGGGGCTCATGCCTCACGACCCCTAAGGTTTTGGGCCGTATAACCTGTCTCAGACAAACATTTGAGCCGCCACGTGCCGAATGTAGGGCTTGTGCTGAGCTCTTAGATTTGAAGCAGGGCAAGTGTAACGGGGCACTACGACTTGTACTGCTTCAGTACAAGTCCACTTCGCACTGCTTCAGTTGCGAGTGCTACCTTACGTTATTTCACGTACACTAGTACGTGCAGAGGAAGACTTCTCTTTAAGTTTACTAGCTTAAGAGGGTAAAATGGAAACTGTATTATATAATTAAGTATCTCTTCTATCTATCTGTTAACCCTTACTTAATTATAAGCTAATACTAAACATGCAACTGAATTCTGATCTTATCTATCTATCTCTTTTGTTTATATCTACAGCTGAGTAGTCTGCGGAATAAATAGATGTAATGGTCTATACCTATTATGGATAAGATTTCTGAACATTACTATATAAAGTAATATCCTCCAAATAGTATCTACCTTTTTGATAATATGTTAATTAACAACCTTTAAGTGTTAATTTCATGTAACGATACACCCCGTTACATCACCCCTCCCTTAAAAACGACAATCACTCTAACTGTCATTGGATGGAGTGGTCACTATGAGACCACTTAGTTTTAACATGATGTTGATTGGTCAGAACCATAATTTTAAATTCCATTGCATGAACAATAAACTCATGCGGGGTGTTGATAGTGCTGCGCCTTCGGCTGCGGTTCGTGCAGCCGCGGGTGATGCACTGTTATCTCTTGCGGCAGATGGAACGTCTGCCGTAGTATCTTCCACAACATTAGATGTTGCGAGTGCACGTGGTGATTCACCACGTGAATACGACCCCTCTTTGGGGGTTGACTACGAATGCGAGTCGGACGAAATGGCCGACTCGGAGAGAATAAGGTGATGAAGATGGCGTAAGCCATAGTAAGAAAAGTTCTTGTGGTACCCCTGCTTCATTGGGTACTACTCAGGGAAGTGAAGCCAGTAAAATGTCTCATCTTGCCCCTGAAAAGAAGCCGTGGCTTTTGCCAGAACGGCTAATCAATAGCTTATCTGGAGAAACTACTCCTCACAATAAATATCATTTATTTATTGCGACAAAGCTACATGGCCTTGATCCCAGCGCGAAGAACTTTCGCCTGAGGAAGATTTTTATCTCGATGCTTTTCTAAAGCATCGATGGTTTGGCGGCAACAATAAGCGCGATAAAGTCCTGCTTATGCAAGCCTGGAGCGCGTTCATTCGCAATGTCAAAGAATTGGACGCGGGGCCTGGCTTCAAAAACTTAACGCGAATCGCGTTAACTTTGATAACCGAACGGCGGCTGACTATGAGCCGTCGAATGAGAGGGCTCATTCTGATAGACGAGTTAATGGATTCGACGATGAGGATAATCCCTCATCGACCGTTCCGTCTCCCGTGCGGTCACCTGCACGTGTTTCTGTGCAAGGTGATGACGATGGCGTAAGCCATCGTAAGAAAAGTTCTTGTGGTACCCCTGCTTCATTGGGTACTACTCAGGGAAGTGAAGCCAGTAAAATGTCTCATCTTGCCCCTGAAAAGAAGCCGTGGCTTTTGCCAGAACGGCTAATCAATAGCTTATCTGGAGAAACTACTCCTCACAATAAATATCCTTTATTTATTGCGACAAAGCTACATGGCCTTGATCCCAGCGCGAAGAACTTTCGCGCTGAGGAAGATTTCTATCTCGATGCTTTTCTAAAGCATCGATGGTTTAGTGGCAATAATAAGCGAGATAAAGTCTCGCTTATGCAAGCTTGGAGTGCGTTCATTCGCAATGTTAAAGACATTGGACGCGAAGCTTGGCTTCAAAAACTTAACGCGAATCGTGTTAAGTTTGAGAAAAGAACTCCAACCGGTGCAAAATACAAGTTGCATCGGTTGTCACGTGAGGCTGGGCTTCCATGCTTCACGTGGGGTGATCCCTGTCCGTGTTGTGTTGACAACTGGAAAGGGTAAAAGGGGATATATATTCCCTATCTTCGCCTTGTGGAAGGGCTCGCATCTCTATTGAGACGCGGGATGCGATTGACGTTTTGCAATCGATCTACAGGCGCCAGGGGCACGTGTTTTCCGATGGGCCTTCTGAACCATCGGATGGGTCTCGTCATACTGACGGACGAGGCCCTCAACGTCAGCAACCAGCTGGGAACGAGGCTCCCAGCTGTCATGTGAAGGTGGATAACCACACCAGCGAACAAGATAACTCGTCCGCTGCCCCATCACATCACGGTGGATCTGGATACGTTCCACAAGGAAACGTTATACACCGTGGGAATCCACCAATGGTTGTGGTGGAGGAGGGAAAATTAGATCCGAACCTTGTGTCGGATCTAATGTCGAGGATCGACAAAATCGATCACTTCCTTCATGATTTGGAGGAGGGACTTGACCACGAGCGCGGCAAGCGTCACCCGTTGGAGCAGACGGTGCAGGCTCACCATATCGAGCGGTTTGAAGACCGTTCGAAGAGTGCGTACTCCATGTTGGAGTACGAACGGAAATACCACGCTATTCGCGATGAGCTGTCGTCAGCTCATCGCAGTTTCGAGGATCTTCCGACCCGGTGAGAAACTCCAGGTTCAACATGAGAATCTGGTTCACGATCACAAGAATCTTTTGGGGATTCTTGAAAAGGGTGGTCATATCCGTCCTCAGAAGAAGCCGCGTATTGATGGTACGGGAGGAGCCGACCAACGTAAAACGCAGGATGCGTTCGCATCCTACGTGGCAATTCTATTGTGTACGCATTGCCTCTGCTATGCAGTACACGGAAAGGCCCAATGAACTTGGGTAGTAGCTTACTGCTACCCAATTTAGTGACTAATCGCTTAGGAAGGTAACCGTAGAGAGTAGCACTAGATCATTAATTTTGAATGAATAAACATTTGCTCTTCCATGTTTGTCTGCATTCCGTTTCTGTCGGTCCACTGCGTTAGTAATGGAATTCTGAACGAAACCGATTATTGATTCTCGAGTTAGCAGAAATTTTTCTGCTGACTCATTTGTTTTGTCTTTTTCAGTGCGCTTTGTGCGTACTGCCATGAGATCATTCTCGTCTTCGATGTCGATATCTTCGACATCGACATTACTCGCGTCGTTGTTAACTTCGACGCATGATGAGCATGAGCCAGAAATGGTCTTGCTCGTAGGAGCCCCCCCACTTAAACAAGAGGATCCCTCTTATTGGGTGGGTATGCATTGTAGACGCATGCATTGAAATATTGATGGCTAATTCGACCATCGGTAAAAACTCGCTCCAATTCGGATACGATTGGACGTAACTTCGAAGTATCTCTTCGAGGACGCGATTTACGCGTTCTGTTTGACCATCCATTTCTGGGCGATCGGATGTTGACATAGTCAGCCGTGTTCCGAGAGATCGGGACACAAATTGCCAGAACTCTGCCGTGAATCTTGGATCTCTATTTGAGACCAATTCACGGTGTAACCCATGGAGTTTGAATACCTTATCGATAAAGATACGCGCACAACCCGGAGCCGTAATCGACTCCGGTACCGCAGCAAGATGTACCATCTTGCTGAATCTGTCTACAAAAAGAAGGATTCCATTGTTTTTGTGGTCGTCTTCGGGAAATCCGAAGACGAAGTCCATAGATACGGACTGCCAACACTCTGCCGGAAGTGGTAGAGGATGAAGAGGTGCACGGGATGAAGGGCTAGGCTTCACCCGTTGACCTACCTCGCAAGCACGAATGTACTTGCGCACAAACTGATACTAGTGGGGCCAGTAAAAGTCGCGACTTACTGTGAGGTAAGTCTTCTCACGTCCAGGATGTCCACTTGTTGGAGCATTGTGACCTCATACATGGTGCGCAAGCGCAAATCATTGTGAGTTGGGACGACGACACGTGGGGTGTCGCCGGTAACGGCTGTGTAATACAATAAGTCGTTACGTGTTGCATGATTGATTACTTTGGAATCAGAAACAGCATCCCCAACACCCATATTAACCACGACTTTTACCAATTTTGGCATCTGGTGCTTATTCGAATACTTAAACTGATCTTGCAAGCTTTTGGTAATGGCAGCTCTTTGTTCTTGAGTAAGGGGAGTGGTAGATAACTTAGAATGCTCAATTCCTTCATGTCCTTTGATCAAATAATCTAGCCCCAGAGGCCCCAGCTTTGGATTATTACTAAAATCTACAATACTGAAATTAGCCGGAATAACTAGGGAGTCTGTAGAGATTTCTTGGCAATACAAAGGCCAGAATATGAAGCTTATTGATACAGCTCAAAATAATTGACAGATACGAAAGAATTCTCATAATCGAATTTTTATACATTACATATACTATTTATGAATAAAGCATTTATATTTCCCGGTCAAGGCTCACAAAAAGTTGGTATGGCCAAAGATTTTTATGACACATTTGACGTTGCAAAAGATGTGTTTGAGTGCGTTAATGATACACTTGGATATGATTTTAGTAAATATCGATCGGATGACTATCGATATAAAGCCGGTAATCTTTAAAAGATTTTTCGGATGGATTCATTAAATGATCCATCAAACATAGAAGGTCCTTATCTTCTGTGTAGGCTTTCTTTATGTCATCAACTAAGGTTGATGACGGAACACTCGTAGTGAGTGTTGCAACAGTAAGACTAGTTTCACTGTTGGAGTGCATTGCTGACTCTAAATCGGGTCGGCGTCATAACGCATCAGCGACAACATTAAGTCGTCCTGGTTTAAATTCGACGGAGACGTTATACTCCACGAAGAAGGATAGCCACCTCGCCATTCTTTGCGAAAGGTGTGGCCTGTTTACGGCCTTGCGTAATGATGCATGGTCCGTATATACGATGAACGGTCTATCTCCTAGGAGATAGACCCTAAATTTCGCCAATGCATATTTCATGGCAAGGAGTTCCTTGTCTTGCACTGGGTAATTGCGTTCAGCTGGTTGCAGCTGACGCGATTGGTAACAGACGACGCGTTCCGCGCCATCTTTATCGTATTGCATTAATGCACAGCCGATTGCGAAATCGCTGGCGTCACAGACCACATGGTATGGTCTGTCTTGATCTGCAATCGCCCATCTTGGCGATTGCATCAAGCTTTGCTTGATATCTTCAAACGAACGCTGACAATCAGCGTTCCATAACCATTTCTCGTCTTTTTTCAAGAGACGAGAGAGATGAACTGTCATCTCTGCATAATTGCGAGAGTACTTGTGCAAGTACGCCGCTAAACCAAGGAACTTTCTAAGTCCCTTGACATCAACTGGAACTGGTCAGTCGGTGATTGCCTTGATCTTTTCGAGATCAGGGCGCACGCCGTGTTTACCGACGATACACCCAAGAAGTAATATTTCGCTTGCAGCGAATATACACTTCTTGAGATTTGCATACAACTTATGCTTTCGCATAAGTGTAAGAGCCTGACGAACGTGAGTTTTATGAACTTCCACGTCCGTCTTACCGTCCATGGCCTATGGACGAATACACGTCAAAATAACTCGGTGCGAATTCTTGCGAATTCTCGCACCGGTCTCAACAGATTTGTCACACATCTGTTGAATGTTGCAGGGGCGTTACTAAGCCCCTGAGGCATCACTAGCCATTCCCAGAGCATCCCACTGGGGGTGCTCACTGCTGTGTACGGGATGTCCCGTTCACGCATAAGAATTTGATAGAACCCATCCATCAGATCCATAGACGAAAAGATCGTACTCTTAGACATACCATCTATGATTACGTCTTTTCTAGGTATCGGCGTTTGAGCCGGTACAGTTGCAGCATTCAGTTTTTTGAATTCTTGCACTATCCGCCACCCTCCTGTGGCGTTTCGCACACAGAAGGTCGGAGAGCTATGTGGGGACGTTGACTCCCTTACATGGCCCGCTTTTACTCGATCGGTAAAGAATTTATCGATCGCAAGTACTTGTTCACGAGGCAGTGGCCACTGCTTCATGACACAGTACTTCGAGCCCGGTTTGAGCTCGATCTCATGTCGAGTGCCTTTATCCTTAGGCAACTCGCATGGAACTGCTTCAGGGAATACATCCCTGAATTCTATTAAATCCTCGTATAGAGGATTTCCCTTGAGTGACTCCCAAGATTGAGTAGTGTATCTTTCAATCCGAGTCTTCACATTGAGGACACTGTCGTCCATCGATGAGCTACTGAAAACCCATTTGTTCTCTGCAAAAATTACCGCTGACCGATTATCGGTCACGTATTTGTCCTCTGTGACGAGTATGCAGATCTGCTTGATTTTACCACCATGCAGATCTCTCAAGAACCGTTAAGGTTCTAGGGTTGGTAATTGAGTTATCTCCGAAGTTAACTTCGGAGGCGCATACAGATCAAGAGTAAAAGCGCCTACTCTTGAACCGCTATTAACCAAGACATTTAATGTCTCGGTTTCTTCCTGGGATCTATTCACAGGCTGCCGAGGGTTTAATCTCTCGGGTCTTGAAGTCTAGTAACTTCAACTATTTGAGGAGATTTCTCCTCAAGTACGTGGGGACCTCTTCCCTCAACGTCTTCCGAGTGTGATTGCGCTATCACAGTCGGCACCTCTACAGTCGACTCTCTACTCAACCTAGGATCATCGTGTTGTCCC
>NW_027152052.1:129022-152377 GCF_004359215.1 Bremia lactucae | reverse complement strand
AAGAGTATAAGCGCCTACTCTTGAACCGTTATTAACCAAGACATTTAATGTCTCGGTTTCTTCCTGGGATCTATTCACAGGCTGCCGAGGGTTTAATCTCTCGGGTCTTGAAGTCTAGTAACTTCAACTATTTGAGGAGATTTCTCCTCAAGTACGTGGGGACCTCTTCCCTCAACGTCTTCCGAGTGTGATTGCGCTATCACAGTCGGCACCTCTACAGTCGACTCTCTACTCAACCTAGGATCATCGTGTTGTCCCTTTAGGGCGAGCGGTATACTCCTTGAATGTCGCCCGCTAGGCGTACATTCATGTCTCAATCCACTCGACTTCTTCGAGTGATGAACCTTCGGCGCTGCCTGTGCATTAGCACAGCCGCCGGCAGCTGACTCCACAGTGTGATTAGTAATCACACTGTGATCTTGTGCAGTTGTACTAACGACCGTACCACAAGTGAGGCCATCGCACTCACTCGTAGTACATCCACACGCTTGTGGACGCTCCAACACGTTCATCAGATGGGCATCTGATGAACAAGTGGCAGGCATCTTTACGGATCGATGCTGCCTGCTGATCCATGGCTCGTATTTTCTGAGTCAAGGTAAACCTAGTATGACATCAAATTTGTCATCCGCCATTACGATGAAATCTTCATCGTACTGTAAATCTCTTAACGTGTAGTATATTTTGACTACGCGTTTCATTACTGTTATCGATGCGCCTGTTGCTAGACGCACCGTCATCCTCGTTGGAGGGATGTCACGCTCAACACATTTGAGCCTACGACCCTCTAGCGACTGGCGACGAATAAAGTCATTCGACGCTTCCGCAGTCCACTCGGGCTCTAAGTGACAAATCATTTGTTACTTTTAACTTCAAGGTGACGAGGTAATACCTCACCATCAGGTGCAGAGACACATAATGATTGTGTGTCTGGAGCAACTTTAGTCAAGAGATTTGCAGATTCTCTTGAGGTTGCTGGTTCAGTAGGGCGTTGCGCCCCTACTGACCCGACCGTTTTTTGGCGGTCCGCCTCGCTGTTGCGATTTTGCAACAACGTCGGACCCGCGGCTGTTGCCCTTTTTGGCACTCGGTCCATAATTACGTTCAGTACCTTTCGGTACTGGGCGTGAGCACTACACTCATGAGCGTAGTGTCCTAACTTTTGACAGCGATTACATTTCTGCAATCGCATCGCTTAGTGCTTGAAAAGCAAGGTCTCTCGCTTTCGATGTAAGAGAGGTCCATGGGTTCTGGACAACCTAACTCGTGTCGTCTTGGAGGACGATATGATGACGAACTAGCTTGAGCCTGTCTCAAGCTAAAGTCCTCCTGTTCCGCAACAGATATTGCTTCTTCAAGCGTATCCAGTTCCAAGCGGAACAGGTGGGTCTTTACGGGACCATCCATAAGACCTTGCATGCACACCGTAATCACGTGTGTTCATGTACTGGGTTGTTTGTTATACAACTCGCTAAGAGTCGTTGTGCTGGGCATATGCGTGAACATCACGCTTGCTTTGCTTGAGTTTCAGAAGCTCTGAACGAGCTCTGAACTCAGCCCCTGGCGGTTCAAACGTCTGTTTGAGTCGAGCTTCAAAAGCCTCTAGCGACCCACAGACGTATGGGTCGCGCAACTTAAGGACCAATGCCCAAGTTTTGGCACGACCTGCTAAATTTGATTGAGCGAATGCGACTTGCATTTCCTCGTCGACGATGTGACGTCCCCTTATGGCATCGTCCAACTCGACAAACCATCTCAAAAGGGAGTCTTCTTCGACTCCCCTATACTTAGAGATGTCAATCTTTAAGGTTTCGGGACGACGCGTTTGCGTCATTCCAGGTACAGGGGTCTGTACCTGTTGTAACCTCAACAGTTCTGCCTGTTGATAGCCTTGCTGATTCAGCATGGCTACCTTTTCCTTCATCTCGTCAAGTTCATGTTGTATGAACTTGGCGATGGCTGTATGGAGGGCATCTCCGTCCAAATTGGACAGCATTACCAAGATTGCATCGTTTCTACGGTCGAACGCATTCGTTCGACCGCACTCCTTTCTATGTCACTTAGAAAGGAGTAGCTTTCACGGGAAACGTGATGCGTATTCCCACTATCATCTAACATGTCCATGTTAGATGAAGGAAATGTGGTCCTTGGGCGGACTACAAAGTGCTACCAGGTGTAACGGGGCACCACGACTTGTACTGCTTCAATACAAGTCCACTTCGCACTGCTTCAGTTGCGAGTGGTGCCTTACGTTATTTCACGTACACTAGTACGTGCAGAGGAAGACTTCTCTGCGGAATAAATGGATATAATGGTCTATACCTATTTATCGATTAGAATTCTGAACATTACTGTATAAGTAATATCCTCCAAATATTATCTACCTTTAAGATAATGTATTAATTAATACCCTTTAAGTGTTAATTTCATGTAACGATACACCACGATACAGCAAGCGTGGCATTCACGCTTATGCCCAACATACGCGATATTTGGTCAGTTGTATAGTTGGTCATCCAATAGATTGACAAACATAGATAACTGTGTTTCTTAAACGTCTTGCAGACGGTCCTGTTATGACTCACCTGTTCCGGCTAGAATTAGAGTCGCTAGATTAAGCGGTCTCTATAGCTGAGCAGGAGGACTTTAGTCTTAAACAGGCATTTGACCACTGTGGTGCTTATCGTCCACCGAGACGACAAGAAAACGGAGGTCCAAAACCCAAGGATCTCACGTATTTAAAGAGCGAGAAACCACGCTTTCATTACAAACTATTACAAAAATGTAGGTCGTTGTTAAAAAAAATGGGCCACTAAGCATACGAGTGTAGTGCCCCGCGGCCAATGCGTAAAAGCACTGGGTGAAAGGACCGAACTTTTGCTAAAAGCAGCGGAGGACGCGGATCTGGCGCAGTTGCGAAATCGCTACGGAGAAGCGGATCGCCAAAAACGGTCGGGGTCAGTAGGTGCGGAGCGCCCTACTGATTTAGCAACGTCAAAAATATTTGCAGGTAACTGGACGAAATTTGCTTCTCACACACAAATATTGTGTGAAACTTTTCCAGAGGATAAGGTTAACCTCATCACCCTGAGCACAAAAGTGTCAAAAAGGTTGCCAGTTAAGTCCCTAGTCGATTGTGGGGCGTGACGCCAACCGCTAGAAGATCGCACGCTCAAATATATTGAGCGCGATATCCCTCTAACGAAGATGACAGTGCGTCAAGCAATAGGCGCATCTGTAACGGTTAAGAAACGTGCAGTTGATATCCAATACGCGATAAAGGGCTAACAGTACGATGATGATTTCATCGTACAAGATTTGGATGACAAATTTAATGTCATCCTTGGATTATCATGGCTAAGAAAGTACGAGCCATCTAAAAATTGGCAGCATCAAGTCGTGACGATGCCTGTCTTTCTCTTGTTCATCAGATGGTCAACTGATGAACGTCTTAGAGCGTCCACAAGCGTGTGGATGTCGTACGAGTGAGTGCGATGGCCTCGTTGGTGGTTTGGCCATTAGCATGACTGCACAAGACCTCTGTGTAAATACCCAACACATTGTGGAGTCAGTCCCGATGACTGTGCACAAGCACAGGCAGCGTCTAAGATCCATTATCGTGACGTGGATATAGTTACCGACGGCGGTACACAAGCACAGGCAGCGTCGATGTTCGACCACTCGAATAAGTTGAGTGGTACGAAACAAGAAGCTTGCTTAAAAAGCATCATCCAAGAAAGTTTGAAGCGCCAGTCTTTAAGAGACAGTGTGAAAGCTCTTGATCGACTGGACAGTCGATCGTAGAGGATCTTGCAGTGGTAGCGCAACCACAGCTAGAGGCATTTAAGACGGATAATCCCCAAATAATTTCTGTGGGAATAATTCCTCGGAAACCTATGGTCAGAGGTTCCCAGGTACCTTTGGAAATAAGTTCCAAAAAAAAAACTGAGACAATTAATGTCTTAGTAAACAATGGATCAAGTGTAGCCGCCTATACCCTTGATCTTTTAGCGCCTCCAAAGAAAACTTCGGAGATAACTTAATTGCCAACGCTAGAGCTGAAACGGATCTTGCGTGATCTGCGTAGTGGCAAAGTCAAACAGATGGTGCGTTCTTGTCATAGATGAAAACTACGTGGCCGATATTCAATCGGCAGTAGTATTGCCAGAGAACGAACGGATTCTCAGTAGCTCATCGATGGACGAAAGTGTCGTAGATAAGAAGACTCGGATTGAACGTTTTACGTCCCAATTTTGGGAGTCTTTGAAGACAAACCTTTATATAAGGATTTAAAAGAATTCAACGATGTCTTCCATAAATCAGTACCGTGCGAGTTGCCTAAGGATAAAGGCACTCGACACGAAATCGACCTAATCCCAGCTACGAAATACTATGTCATGAAGCAATGGTCATTGCCACGTGAACAAGTAATAGCTATCGACAAATTCTTTGCCGAACGCTTCGCAGCAGCCATGTGAGGGAATCAACTTCCCCACATAGCTCTCGCATTTTCTGTGTGCGTAAAACAGCAGGAGGATGGCGGATAGTGCACGCATTCAATAAACTGATCGCTGCAACTGTAACCGCTCAAACGCCGATACCACGAAAAGACGTTATTATTGATAATATGTCAAAAAAACTATCTTTTTGTCAATGGATCTGATGGATGGATTCAATCAAATCCTTATGCGTGAGCAAGATATTTCGTTCACAGCAGTATGCACCCCAAGCGGTATGCTATGGGAGTGACTAGTCATGCCACACGGACTAAGTAGCGCCCCTGCGATATTTTAAAGATGTGGAACCAATCTGTTTTGATTGGTGCGGGATTTTGCACCGAGCTATTTTAATGACGTCTTCGTCCATAGCAGAGCCATGAGTGGAAATTCGGATGTTAAAGTTCATCGTACCCACGTCCGTCTTACACGTATGCATAAGCACAAGTTGTATACAAATCTCAAGAAAATGTATATTTGCTGCTGCACTAGCTCAGTTTAGGGTCTATCTCTTGGGAGATAGACCCATCATTGTCTACATGGACTATGCGTCCTTGCGCACGGCCATAAACAGTCCCTAGATCTCGCAAAGAATGGCGAGATATTTGTCTCTCTTCGGAGTATACCTTTCCCGTGGGGTATAAACCTTAGGATGACCTAACATCGTCGCTGATGATTTTTCGCGCCAGCCCGATTTTGAGCCGGCTGCGCAAATCAACAGTGAGCATAAGGCCACTGTTGAAACAATAAGTGTTTCGTCGTCAACATCATTCGACGACGTCAGAAGAGCTAATCAAGAAGATAAGTCTCTTAAAGGGTTGATGGATTACCTTAGAACTTCATCACAACAATCCTCAGAAGGATTGTCGAGTTGTATCGATCCTCAACAGATCGATATACAACAACGAAATAATTTATTCCACTGCTGGCAACACACCTCGTGTCGTCATCCCTTAATTACGCATCATGTATGAGTACTACGATGCACCAATAAGTGGTCATCGTGGACGTGATAAGACCTATCTCACGATTAGCCGCGGCTTTTACTGGTCACGCCAGTATAAGTTCGTCCGCAAGTACATATGTGCTTGCGAATATTGTCAACGGGTAAAGCCCAGTGCTTAATACCATGCTCTGTTACAACCTCTGCCTGTTCCGCAGAGTATTGGCAGTTCGTATCTATGGACTTCGTCTTCGGATTCCCCGAAAATAATCACAAGAATAATAGTATTCTTGTCTTTGTTTGCCGTTTCAGCAAATGGTTTATCTTCCTGCCGCCCAGGAGTCGATCACAGCCATAAGCTGTGCTCGTGTCTTTATTGACACGATATTTCGACTCCATGGGTTACCTCGTGAACTGGTCTCAGATCGAGACCCTAGATTCACGGCAGAATTTTGGTAAACAGTGGTCAAATCACTCGGAATACAGTTTAAAAAGGTCAACTTCTGATCATCCTGAAACAGATGGTCTGAAGGGGTCTGCAATCCGTATTCTTGAAGAGATACTTGGCGGATACGTACACTCTATTCAGAGTTAAAGCGAGTTCTTGCCGATGGTAGAATTTGCGATTAACAATTCAGTACATGCTTCTGCAAAACATACACCGGTTTTTGTGAATGGCTTACCCCACCCACATATACCTACCCTGTTTGGGAGAAACTCATATTTAGGGGGGGGGGCTCGCTCGACCAAAGAACCTCTTAGCTCTTGCTCATCATGCATTAGCATGCGAGGATACTAACGTTGAGTTAACTAATATTGAAGTAGACGACGATGGTGAAAGACTCAGCATCGAAAACAATACTATTAATGAGAATGATTATACTCTCAATAATGAAGAGATAAATATCTCCGCACTGCTAGCCGGTCGCACTGGAAACAAACATAAAACCGAGTCAGCAGGTGATTTTCTGCTGGCTTGAGAAGCGGTGGTTCGGTTTCATACAGGATTCCATCGCTGATGCGGTGGACCGACAGAAACGAACTCTGAAAAAGATGGAAGAGCAAACATACTTTCATTTAAATTTAATGACCTTGTCCTACTGTCTACGGTAAATTTACCAAAGCACGAAGTGACGAATGTAGGCCTTAAGAATTTACTCCCCAGGTATATCGGCCCATTTCGTGTATTACATCGCCAGGCAATGCATGCACGATCGAGCAGCCTCGCAGTATGCGTACGCATCCTACATTTTATGTTGGGCGTCTCCGCCCGTACCATAAGTACGAGGCTTCTATCAATTCCGGATTACACCGAAACGGTCAAGAGCATCAGCCAAAGCCTGATGGTTCCGAGCCAAAGACTTATTGTCTCGGAATAGGGTCTAATTCTCTTGAACCAGACGATCCACACTTTTCTCCAAGAAAGAGATCTTATGTCAAGTGTCAACAGCTCGTTTGAAGGGACTAATGTGTCCTATCGTTCGCCAGCTGTTCAGTCGCAATCTGCGCACAACACTTCAACGGGTGACAAATAACATTATCGACCGTCACCAATAACGCGCGGTGACGTGATCGCTCGTGATCAAGATTTTCCCTTAGAGAATAAAGGGTGTGATTTAAATCACGACGTTGAACCGGGCTTGTCAAACGAGGCGAACCTGATCTTTCCTCCCCTCCAGATATGGATTCTGGTGGTGAGAAGCGATTTTTTATTTCTTTAACCGCCGTAAAGGGAAAGGAGGTTCAAACGAGTTATCTCGGTCGTTGGTGAAGGAATCCAACCTCGCATGATAGTTGGGAACCTCGTTCTCAACTGATGTTGGACATTCCGAGTCTCGTTTGCACCCATCCTCCTCGGCAGAAGGTCCTTAGGAATACAAGCGCTTCCGCGCTTGTGAAAGGATTGGAGGTTTATGTTCCCTTGACGCATCTCGTGAAAGATGAGATTCCTCCAATGGGGACCTTTGCGGAAATTTTCTTCCTTAGGGCACGACCTGCACCCTGAAAATAGCATGGGCATGAGTCCCCCCACGAGAGGCAAGGAACCCCTGCCTCTCTAGACAAACGGTGCAGCTTATTGCGTCACCGACTACGGTCCGTTTCTCGAAGCGTTCACGACAAGCGTTTGGCTTGTCAAGCCAGACCTCACGGCTTATGTTTCGTACATTCTGTACAAAGGCTGTCCAAGCTTAGAACAAAGGTTTGACATCCTTTGCTCGTTTGCAAGTGTACCACCGATGCCGGTTAAAGGCATCAATGAAAATTCGGTTCCATCCTCATCAGGCTTGTGAAGCCTGGATGAGTCGAGTAACGGAATATGATATTGATCGTTCGTCAAACCAGATCAACGAATGAGGTTTCTCCTAGAGGAAAACTAAGGCCTCTTTTAAGGAGCGAATCGCAACGTATTGCGGTCCCTCTCCTGAAGGCTCATGTTAACGTTAACGTTAGCTTGGCCCTGTGAGCGATCCCTAGAATCACTTCTTTTCTGATGATGCAAACCAGCACCATTAGCAGCACTCTTACCTTCGCGACAACGTAGTTCCTGGTGACGCATACTAACGTCACCAGAGTGGTCATCGCCCTCGGAGTCATCTGATGATGACTCCCCACCAAAGAGGACCGACGAGTTAAACAACCTTGTCATCACCTGTTTCTTTAATAGTCGCGTTATAATCCAAAGATCTAACGGATCCGGCCTTGGGTGATCTGGCGGCGTTCTCAGTCGCCACTGAGTCAGGCGATGGAGGTGACTTGGACCAGTCACCTAGAATTAGTGTAGCAGGTGACTTGTCCCCGTCACCTGCAATGTCATCAACAGATGACATACCCCAGTCACCTCCAATGGGAGTAGAAGGTGACTTATCCCCCGCAGTAGACGCTAATGCGTCCACTGAATTATTTGCCTTATCGACAGCTACACTGATCCGGGTAGCTGCCAGCTTAGCGGCCTCGCGGCCGGCTATGATAGATACTTGCTGCTGCATGATTTCGAACAAAGGCGGTACGTAAGCTCTCTAAAAAAATTCGTCATTCCGTCCTGTTTCATAGGATTCTTTCTTCTTTCAGGCAGAGGGCGAATTGCTGCAGTACAACTACAAGAAGGACGGACGCTTCATGGGTTAAGTTCTGCTCACCTATGCAGCCAATTGACGGCAGTATGACGCCAATCCGCTAAGCGTCGAGCTGTGCCCCGTCCGCTCACTTTACGACACGGAGCGCTCAATTAATCATCTTTCACGCATACGCATCATGCTGAGTGTATCCACAGTGGAAATTTGCACTGCGCTCCTGCCGCCGTCGGAATAGGAAGGACATGGCAATCATGCCGCTTCCGACGAAGAAAATAAAGCTTAATGTAACGGAGCACCTTTCAGTAGTACTGATCAGTACTAGTCAACCTTACCCTGATTACAATTTAGGTAGCGTGCCGCGAAATTCACGTACACAAGAGTACAAAGAAGGGTTTCTAAGTAGCTAAGGGTCTTTAGCTACCAAAGGTAATTCGATAGATTTAGAATTAAGAAAAAGTAGAACTTTAATAGTATAATTAGTTTCCTACGTAACGATATTCTATCTACCACTGAACTTATTATATCAATATTTAGCTAAGTATGGCGCCTCCTTGCGCACCGCACAATCGTTCTTGAAACGATTGGCGGGGTTGATTTAGACTTAACTCATCCAATCAATAGAGCTAATGTATTATTGCAATTATAATATCAAATTTGATATATTGGAACTATTTAAGTCAAAATTAATAAAGATAATAATTTCGTACTTCTTTGCGTTTTTCCTCTTTTAGAAAATATTACTTATGTAATGGGACACCTCATTACATCACCCCTAACCAACAGTCACAATATTGATTGATGTAGAGTGACAGGAACGATTATTAAGTCTTTCCCTGTAATTAGCATCATTGGTTTTAATCAAAATACCGATTTTATTCGCATTCTTGATTTGGACCAAAATCAAGATGGCGACAAAAAGTCTGTGCGCGTGGGCCCTGATACAGAAACACGGGGCTTGTGGATTAACTTAGATAGAAAAAATTATGCGGTAAGTAGCTTGATGCCTCGCAAAAAAATCAAAACAAGTCCAACGGGGTTTTGCACTTGAATATATATTATAATTTAGTTTTCTCCAGCGCACTGGCGTCACCTATAAAATAATTCTTAATCGCCAATTAAATCGTCACAGACAAGATTACTTTTATCCAATTAGAATACCCCAAACCTGGTGTGGTCTACGACATTTCTCCTCTATTTTTTCTCTTAAATTTGATAATAATTATGTGACGAGTTCTCGAAATTAAACAGAAAGATTAAGCGTTTTTGGTGTTGCATCTTTTTGAAATTGGATTTGTAGGCAGTCTCTCTAAAAATATACTCGTGTGATAAAGCTGATCTTGCGAGTAACAACCAGCGACATCTTAAAAATCAACTCTATCGCTTCTCTATACGTGCTGCTCCCCGACTTCGATGATCAGATCACGCACAAACGTTTCGATGTCGTGTTGCATTGCCTGGACCGCCTCTAAGACTTCGTTGTGAGAAGCTGCCTCGCGCTCTTCGCCGGGAAAAAGCGCTTTGTTGGTTATGAGCGACAAACCTATCACTTTTAACCCACAGTGCGCCGCTACTATCACTTCTGGCACTGTGCTCATTCCCACAGCATCGCCTCCCACCAGTCGAAGGAAGCGACACTCGGTCGGGGTTTCGTACGTTGGTCCAGATACAAAGCAATAGACTCCCTTCTGTACTTTATGAGACAGACCGAGAGTATCGGCAACTTTATGCGCCAACTCCTGCAGCTTCTTATCGTAGCAATTCGATAGCGGAGTAAAGCGAGCGCCAAAGCGCAAGTCGTTAGGACCAACAAGCGGGTGCTGACCTGACAGCCCGGGAATGTTGAGATGGTCGTTTATAATCATCACATCGCCCACGTTCAATTCCGGGCTAAGACCGCCGGCAGCGTTCGTAATTATTAGGTACTTGATCCCTAGTAAATACATTACGCGAACAGGAAGCGCCGTCTCTTGCATTGTGTAGCCCTCGTAGCAGTGAAAGCGACCGCGCATGCACACGACACGATTACCGGCCAAGTCGCCAAAGACCAATTCGCCGGTGTGGCCCTCAACAGTCGAGCGAGGAAATTGAGGAATGTCTTCGTATAGGATGACCTCCTTATTCTCTAGGCAATCACTCAGGCACCCGAGGCCAGAGCCACAAACGACACCAATCAAAGGTCGCACGGTGACTTGTTTTTGCAGGAACTCATCGATGATGTCAATGCGCTCCTTCGGGAGCTTTTCGTCTGCCATTTGGCCGGTAGAGAGGCGACGAATATGCTGCGAAACAGTTTCCTTGGCAGCAAGTGAGGCAACAGAGCTCATGCTAGAATTTTTGCGCGGGTGCAGGCCGTCTATGCTGTGGCTATGATATTGTCGATGCACGGGCACCTGTGGGGACATCGGGTCCTGCGTCAAAGCTCTAGCAAACGGGCTAGTGATTGGACACTTGAGATCTTGCATAGTGAGTGATTAAGCGTAGAGAAGTATATCACCGAGTGAAAAGGCGAATGGGGGGCTTAGCTGCTTTCATGACAGAAACATGTGTGGCGCATAAAACGGTGCAAAATTCACATTCATGTATTCTTTCGCAAATTGAGGGCTCGGTGATTCAAGTTGTCACCGACCTTAATTTTGGATGGATCTTGCCAGCGTACAGTACAGCTAAATTCACACTGCAGAGTCAAGCCGGCCTAAGGGCGGTGCTTCGATTTTCGTCAATACTGAATCTGAGCACGGCAGGCGGACATGCCCGTGTTCGGTATGACCTGGACTTTATAGTTTTTCTCTAAGAAACCAGAAGATACATTTCCTTTTCTATGGTCGAATAACATGTGAATTGAATTATAGTGATTTTAATCAAATGGCTGTAAAATACGCACGATGCTTAGAAACGGAAATTTATCTGTCGTCTTCAATTTCAATGTAACTTAATTTTCAAAGTCAACAGCAACAGTATCAGCTGGCCATGATTGCAACCGCTTTCAGGAATCAAAGACAAGCGAGAACCTAATCCCCGCGTTACAATTCTTTCTTACGGATCAATGATTGTGGCGTTGGAGTAACAAACGGAAAGTTTTTGGCATGCTATTGCAGGATCCGTTGCAAGCTAAAAGGATATGGTCGGACTGCGACGAAAAATTTAGCACTTTCGAGCCGAAATAGTGTTAATAAGTCTTTTACTCGTCTTCAACAGTAAGCTTCGATTAGGCCAGATCTCGGGCACGTCGCAGGTGCCGTCAGCATAGGTCTACAGTCAGAAATATTTATAAGAAAATCAAAGCAAAGCTTCCACTTATTTGATAAAGCGCTGAAGTTGTTAACCATGATACGAGCGATGCAATTTATAAGCAACATGTATTACAAGCGAGGGAATTTTTTTAGAGGCGCTTCAACTCTTACTAGGCGCTTCAACTTTCTTACTGGGCGCTTCGTCTTTCTTACTTCGCGTACTGTATATAATCGATGACATCTGTAGCAAATATCGTGTGGGTAAAGCTCGCCAGAAAGTGAACATGACTTGCGTCATAGTTGGTGCAAGTCTTTTTTTGGAAGTTCCCATTCGTAAAATGTCGCCACTTAAAGCACAAGGGTGAGCACAGCTAAATACCAAAAAATTGGATTATAATTTTTGGTAAGAGACTTCTAATATGATTGGCATAAAAGGTTTTCGTTCCTTAACAAACGTCACGCCCGATTTTTGTTTCTGTTTTAACTAATGTCTCATCGGCTTTTTCTTTAAGATCTCTTCGATGGGATTATTTGCCGAGGCGTTTTCGTCGTTATTTACGTAAGCCATAAGCTGAAGCAGCAAATCCTCCTCTGGAGCCTTGCCATCGCTCATTCCGCCGTATTCAGCAGGAATATTTTCCACTGGGATGTGTTCAGACAGCGCCTCAAGAATTTTCTTCTTGCCACGCACGATAATAACTTTTTCTCGAGTCACATCATCAACCATCCCCTTCACCGTATTCCAAATTATGCTAAACCAAGATGGAACATTGATGACGTAAATATAAGCGCACCGCTCGGGATAATGCTTGCCCGATACTAATGCCGCCTTTCGAACGTATTCGACGGCTTCCCCAGCAAAATCCGAGAGACCTATACCATCGACATCCAAGACTGAAATTCCTTTGCGGTTATCGTCTTGCTCGATCACTTGCCACAAGAATTCCGTGATCATCAGGTAGTTATGCATCAAATCATCCAAAGCAAGTCCAGCACTTTTAAGTGCTTTCAGGTTAATCTTACCTGGCTTTTCGTAATACACTGGCTCGCCCTCCTTGCCTCGCTTGTGGTAGTAGTGAGGGTAGTTATTTTTTATAATTTTGAAATGAGGGTTGGGCTTCTCAAGAAGCAAATCTACGCCTTCGGAGCGCCGCCATTCAGTAGTTTCATTGTATCGTTCCATTGCTTTAGCTTCATCTCCTTTCTCGGCAAGAATAAATCGCGCAGGGACAATGCCCGTAGCTTCAAATGTAGTAATCGAACGTGAAAACGCTGCATTTGCTA
This sequence comes from Bremia lactucae, assembly GCF_004359215.1. NCBI lineage: Eukaryota > Oomycota > Peronosporomycetes > Peronosporales > Peronosporaceae > Bremia > Bremia lactucae. The sequence goes on along the minus strand of NW_027152052.1, from coordinate 139,350 downwards.
AGCTGGAATTAATAACGCTTTTAGTAGCGTCGCTACCGTTTTGAAATTTATTGGCAAAGCGATACTCCGTCACGGTTAGTTTCAAAGATCCACTGCTGGCAGAGCTTGAATAGTCGGAGCTATCCGCTACTAGTTCAGATACTGGTGGATGGAATAGTGACGAAAAGGGGTGATCCATCTTCACAGCAACATAAAATGTAGGAACAATTACTAGTACTAATACAACAAACTCTCGACGCAGACCATCGTCCATGATGCTAAGAGCCCCCCAAAGATGATGAGTTAGCATTGCATAAAATAATGCAAATACGGGCACTGGTACTCGCCGAAGAGTACCTGACACTAAGTGAAAAATTGTCATACCGCGTGATATTTTTGTAACCGGAAGATGCTTTTCGTTCTTCACGATTAGCCTAGTAATCATCTGTTGAGGTGCAATTCCTGTAAGACGCACCACCAACACACCAGGTCCATTCTGCAGTGGTACTTCAAACAGAGAGTCAGGCTCTTCATTGCTTGATGAGCGAGGCTTAACATAATCCAGCATTTTTTTCTGCAGCAACGAACCAGGCAGCACCGCTATTGCTCCGTTCGACAGCTTAAAAATTATTTCCGCCACGGCTTTATCAGTACAAACGTTTGCCTTGTTTGGCTTAATGCCCTCCAGCAATCCCAAAGGTAGTGCAATTTTCTGTCCATAATTATAGGGCGTTATCAATTTGTTAAGCATGGAAATCTGCTCAATTGTGGGCTTCATCGGCCATATCGTGAACCTTAACTCTGTGCCTTTGCCGTCACAGCAGATGTACCCACCCATAATGCGACTTGTGGGTTTCTTGAAGTTACTAAGTCTCTTGTTAAACATCTGAGAATGACGGTTTGATTCTACCACTTCAATAGCCACGTTTGTATCACCGAAGCAAATTGGCTCAGTTGTTGCCTCGGATACCTCCGACATGGGCGAGCTGCCCGATATTGACAAAGCGGACGATGAAGACATGCGTCGATCAGCCTTGTCTCCTTTTTCCTTCTTGCTGCTTTTAGTGACTCGTACGCCTTCTGGAACTTTAATAAAACTTACGAATATCTCACCAGGCACGCCGCGAGGTCGTGGTCCAATGTAACCCGTAATACCGCCAGTCTTGTTGTTCCAAACCATACCGCGTTGATTAACAAGAACCAGCGCATCGCCATAGAAAACCTTATCGCCCTCAGTGCGTTGGTTAGACGGGTGCAGTACAAGGAACGCATCCTCGGTAAAAAAGTGCTGAAGTTTCGGGCCAAGCGGTGGCACGCAGCTCAGTACACCGTGGCGTCCATTCTTCTCATAATAGCCAATTCCCAGCTCTGACACAGAAGGAAAGCTTTCCTCCACGTAAGCAGAGCGCGTCGCCAGTCGCACGTTTTGGCCGTAGCGTAGAACATGGGAATCCATGCCGTCGCAGGCTACTCTGTTAAGGTGTCGCCTTTTTTATCAAGAGCGAATTATGCGTGAGACCTGATCGTCGAACTCAGTTTTCTTTCAGTCACATTTCTAATCCATAATTAGCCCAGTGAATTTAAAGAAAAAAAATAGACTGAGCCTTTTGTATTATCTTTTAGAGGCGCGTGCAGCCGTGCACGGTTTCATCCGGACGATCGAGCACTAGCACGTTCATAAGGTCGTTAAAAAAATGCGGAAAATACTTGCAAGCTCGCCCGCAATCTGGTTGGAAGTTTGTCTCGAGAATAATCGGACACACACTTTCATCGCCAGTCTTTTCGTCTACTTCCCACGAAAGCATCACGTCCACGCCATAAAGCGCACGCGACTTTGAGCAGCGTCCGAGGCCAAATGGAGGAGGCTGAGCAGTGGCATACTCGAATAGCTGCTTGATACTAGAGCATATCTTATTGTATACCGTAGCCCAGTCTTCACTCGGGTATTCGGTATCGAATCGCTTAACAAATTCTGAATTCTGCATAATGCGAACACTAAAGCCTGAGTAATTCATGACGGTAAAATGTTTTTCGAAATCCTCGAATGAATCCATCGAAAACTCCTCGTTTGCGATACGAAGCCAGTACACACCACTCAAGTAAAGTTCCAAAGGCTCTGTCGATTTCACCATCACCAGAAAGCGCAGATCAAACTTGCGTTGGTCAATCAATAGCGGGCGGTGGATGTACTTGCATGCGATCTTGGGTCCTGTTTCGGCCAAACGCGCTAGGTGGGGCGCATTCTGGGCAATGCATGTGTCAATCGAACGCGCCATGTTCCAGGGCTTACAGATCCAATGGTTACCCTCATCATCTTCATCGCCATTTTTATGGGCTATAAGATCGCACTGGATGAAGCGAGCAATAAGCTCAGGGAACTCACTGGCCATATTGTACGTCTCGGCGAGCCATTTGGGCTTCACACCACAATTTTGCCTAAATGCATAACATTAGCTTATCAAGGCAAACGATTGTCACGCATAAAGCACCAGGTACGCACAGCTTGCACATTTCATAGAGCAAATCTTTGCAAGTAAGCAGCCTTTCGTTTGGAAATTGGTTAATGATCAGCACGTTTTCGTTGGTTGTGTACTTTGGATAGTCTTTAATATGGCGGGTTGTCCATACGACTTGAGCCTCTTCTTCATTGTCCACAAGTTTAAAGCGCGAATGAGTTAAATTTTGGTGCAATAATTCTAACTCTAGGAGGTTGCAACGTGCCAACGTCATGATTCAGACAATAAAATAGAAGTTAGTGAAAACATACCAGAATAAATACGAATTGGATTCGACCCCGCCACAATTGTGGAAAGCGAGTCCGACGTGATAGTTTTCGCTGAATCTGGAGGCTTATCCGAGTTCAAACTCACGATCGCTTGCAATTGTGCGCGAGCAAATTCCAAAGTGTAATTCTGCGCGCGATCAGCAACAACTTCCTGAAGCTCTTTTTGAAACGGAGTATTATCCTTTCCCGGTTCGTAAAAAAGCGCAGCAAGTAGCGCAGTGTGCATCGGGGCATCCAATGCGTATTTTAAAAAGTAGTCACGTGAGAGAAAGTTACCACCTTCGATGGGTTCAATAGTCCAGAAAAGTGAAAAAGCGCACTGCGATGGACCATAATAAAATGGCGCCATACGCACGTTTGGCACCTTTCCGTGCTCGATGGCTGATCCAACTTCGTCCATCACGTACCAAATTGTGGTCGCGTCTTCAGGCTTGACGTTGCCAAGTCGATACGTATTGGCGTAGCGCCACACGCGGTCAGCGACAGTTTTCACAAGCTCCTCTGACGCCATTTCTTCGATTTGGAGTAGCAATTTCATGCGTTCAAGAAGGGATGGCAAAGCTTTTAATTGCTCGCGCATCTTGTCAGCTATGAATGTCCAAGCGTGGTCAACCAAGAATAGCGCTTCGTCCGATTGAGGCTGAATGGGTGCCAAGTCCACATCATCACGCACTACAGCGTGAAGATCTCCGTCTTCATCACGTGCCAAAAAGAAGTAGTTGCCTGCATCAAACACCTCATTCCTGAGCACAGTCAATTCCACATTAACGATATGTGCAACTTTAATGTTTTGAATGCCAAATATACTTACTTGAGTTTGTAGAAGGCTATTGGCCACAGGTGCTCGGGCACTTGTGCTTCCATCAGCTGTACCTGGTGTTGCTGAAGGAATACCTGCATCTCATGTTCCATGGATGTCGACAATTAGTTGCCAATTAATTATTGTCCACATAAGTGCTACATTTCTGAAATTAAAGTTTTATACAGGTAACTTGTCATGAACAAGCGCCGTGAAGAGGACAGGGGATACGCTATGGACTTTAGCGCTTCTTTCTACCAGCCAAAGCGTTTACGCACAGGCCATTTAATGTGTGAGGAAAAGGAGGATCAAAGTGCTTTAAAGCCGACTGAAGAATTCAATGAACTGGATAGTTTCATGCAAATGCGAACAACTACACCCGCCTCGAGTCCATGGCGACTTCCGAGTAGCCATACGCTCACGCAAATTCAGACGTATCTTAACGAACAGCTGAAGCACGTTGTAGCTTTATCGTCGACACTGGTCCATCGCGATACCGGTCCGAAATATGGCACGAGAATGTTTCTGACGAATGAGAAGGAGGCGGAAGACGACATTGACAGAGTCTGTACACTCGACCTAGCTCGAATCTGGAAATTTTTAGCCGTGGAGACGTCAATGCAAGCAGATGATCAAAAATCTGCTGAGTGTGCATTGAGAGAGGTCATGGACTTGCTGAGCTTTCTACTTTTCGTCAGAAATCGTGAGCTGGATAATCAAAATCGACTCAACGAAAATCTGAGCCATGTCGAGAAGCAGCTCGAAAAAAAGATCCACAGCATCAAGATGCTGACAGCAGATCAAGAGACGCTAAAGCAAAATATTGCACATAAGGAGAATTTATTTAAGGCGAAGGAGAAGAATTTATTGACCGAGAGAAAGACACTGCAATCTGAAAAAAAGACACTAGAGATAAATTGTGCAAGGTACGAGCTGATGCAGGTTTATGATTTTTATCAATGTAAGAGATAATATAGAATGATTACGCAGACTGCAAGGGGTGGAGACAGCTTATAAAGCACAACTTAGAAGAAAAGACGTGGAGTATGCCCGTCTCAAAAAAAATCTGCAGGACGCCGTTGCACGAGCTTCAAAAGAAAAGCGGGTTAGTCAAATGTTCTACGTAGATGCAGTTTTTTTTTACTTAGCGAAGCCGTATACGTGATTTTAGGGCTTGACGATGTCGAAGATTTTGAATGGAGTAAGTCAGCTAAAGCAGGCTTCGATACGTAGTCAATCAAAAGAGAGCAAGTTAACAAAGCAGATTATGGACAGTCTTGAGCGAAAGAAAGCTGAACTGCTTTATGACAACGAAGCTTTGTCAAAAAGATATGACACGTTGCAGCACCGTTTAGAATCATTGAATTCGCAGTACAAGAAGGCAGTCCAACTCTTCCTTGCTCAGTAAGGATACAACTTTCGGCCAAAGTGTGGATGTAGTGGAATGTTCTTACGCATTTTGCAATATTCTATACAGAAAGAATCTGTTGGGTGATAATGAAGCGCTAGAAAAATTGGCGAGTGCTCCAATTGATGATTTTTACCCAACGCCATTCAACATGGCCACGAAGAAAAACATTACTCAGTACATTGCAGCATCGATGGAGGCTTTGGACAACAAGCTAAAACAGCTAAAGCACGTAATTTGTAACGAGCTTCCATCTGCTGAGGCGCGAAGCGACAAAGAGGTAATCAAGCGATTGCATCAAAAGCTCGTGGACGCACATGCCATAATAAAAGAGCAAGACCAGCTGATACAAGCATCCTTATCAACACCGGCACTTACATCCCACATTGATATTGAAAATAGCCATTGGCGTACTGAAACGAACTGGAAGGGATTAAAAAAATTTAGTGCAGTCGATGCAATTACTTCTAGGAGCTCACTTGATGCAGCTGCTGATGAAGACATCGAGCAGCAAAAGACAGAGCTAGCGCTGAGTCGTCACAATTTAGAGAAAGAACGCAAACTCTTGCAAGAACAAGCTTTTAAACTCGACAAGGACCGCTTGGATTTTGAGGTATGCTTATCATTGATGCCTAATCCAGTGTGCCCAATCTTCTTAACACAATATGCAGATCGCTAAACGAGATGACCTATATGGTGTAGAAAGGAAAGGTGTCAATATGCCTTCTTTTCGTGAGCCGATATCGCTGACTTCGTCGGAAAGCGCTGATTTCTTGACACCAAAGCGGCAACGTCGAAAAAAGCGCTTAGATTCTGACGTTGGAAACTCGCCTTTTGACTTGCCAATTTCTGGTACGCTTTTGATAGTGCTGCAATTTATCGAATTTTGGTTAACAAATCGCTCTATGTGAACAGCTACGCCAGTCACGGCAGCTCTTCTCAAAAAGATCGGGATTAATGTTCCCACTAAACCGTGATTTCTCATTCATAGAATGTGACACTACGGAACCATACCTGCTTCCATTGCGCTTGCTTGAGCAGCTTTCGAGTCGTTTGTTTCAGCTAGCAAGCAGATGGATGTTTCTTAAGACGTTTGGATCCATTTCATCCGTACGATGACGCTAGTATTTATTTACTTGAATACCGAACGTGGCGTTAAAAATTGGTTTAGCCTCGGAATCCTTTCTTTTTCACCACTTTTGCAAGGGTAAGTGAGTTGAAAAGTACTATGAACTGGTGTTATTCATGGCTTCGATACTGAGTGGCTTTTTGATTCTATCGGGCTGCAACTGCATCCCATAGATGGAGGACGGCCAGATGTGTAAATGGCGTGGTAACCCCATTATCATCATCGATGAGTGTTTAAAAGCTATGATGAAGTTTTGGAAGAGAGAATTTATCACGATGCATCATCGACACTTCAGAAATTTGCTAAGGCAATATTTCGTGGCAATTTATATTGTTCGGGCGAAGTGTCACTTTGTTGCTTTACAATTAAATGTGTATGGTCTAAGGCTGTCTGGAATGGCAGATAGTTGCACATTTTTGCGTGATTAGGGCGTCTTGACATGAGTTGCTACGAATTGAAGTTTTGATAAATGTGGAACCTCAAAAAAAGATTTTTACACTTGACTCTTGAGCTCAAATTTTTCTCGACCCATGAGAAGGCTAATAAATCAAACCGGGGAAGCTTCAGATTGAGACAGCCCCCGACTGTCGAGAAGCCGATGCCGAGCCCGCGAAATGTTTTATATAAGGTGGTAAAAAATACAATGCGTTCCGTTTTGTTTTTCTTGTAGATTTGAGTGTGCTGCACTCGTTACATCCGTAACAAGTTTTTTTTCTGGATACGTTGTCAGAAGTTAAACGAGTTGCACTTTAATTGATTGTACCTGTTCTAAGTACATTATTTGTCACATATTGCCCCAGCAAATTTATCGACGAGACTTAAGCGGTATAAAGTAACATAACACTTGAAACCAGCAATTTTAGTGGCCCTGCAAGAATCGCTAAGGCTTGAGCTGAATGCAAATTACACAGAAACGAAGCCTTTATGATCAAGGAGTATGCTCTAAGCTTCCCTCCACAACTCTCGGATTTTTTATAATCTCAACCTTCATGGAGCAGTAGCATTGCAGAAGTCTTCTATATTTCGGCATTTTGCCTAGGCTGGAGAGAATTTCGCCGCCCACAAATAGGGTTTTTATCCAGACAAATATTATTTTATTGCAGGAAACCGTCAATAAACTGTCGATGAAGGTGCTCAGAAAAGCCGCAGGTTTGACACTCACTTTCATCTTATCATAACGGCAGGGACGCATGTTCTTTGAGCCAATCATCAGTGCCAAAGTGAAAGGTCAAATGATCCAAAATTGGCCACTAAAAATCTGGGTTTGCTGGTTCTTAAGTGTCATGCACTGGCATTTACTTAAGCGCGTATGATTCGTGATAATCTTTCAAACATTTACGTGCTGGTGACGGGTATAACGTTGCCTGCGTGCTGCCTACCAAGTGTTGCTAACACTGGCTCGGTATACTTATCCTCTCGCCTGCTGCTCGCGCAGAATTTGCGAGTGCATTCCTTAGCAGGCCTCATTTGCTTAGTCTGGAAATGCTTAAAGTCCTCCACTACATCGTCAGACCTTCACTCTCAGTGGATTCCGCAGCATCACATATGCGTGGCTGAGCCTGCGTCTTCTAACAAGGCATTGAGTCTTCTTCTACACAAGTCCAGCTTTGAGACTGACAACCCTTGCGTAGCACTCTGGACCTCAAAAAGCGATTCTATGGGCCGTTTCACTGTCGCCAAGCAATGCATTCACACAGGAGAGCGTGCTATTCAAGCTGCAGCGTTTGCTGTAATTGTCAGGGAATCCGTCGTACCTAAACGTTGCCATTGGTGCTTTGCAATGCTACGCCAGAAAGCGCTCCAGTGCGCAGCGTGCAAGTTTGCAAGGTACTGCTCTCGAGCTTGTCTGGACGCGGATGCGGCGCTGCATGACTACCACTGTCAAGCACTGCACGAAATTAAGCTCGGGAAGCTGCACGTGAAAGATTTAGAAACTGTGCGCTTAGTGCTGGCCGTTTTGAGCATGGAACACGTTGTGCGTGATTCTCAAGCACTTAAAATATTGGTTACTTGTCGTGAGATATCAACTGCCGAAGAAGAAGAAGCGCAACATATCGTGGCGTTCATTGTCCAGATGACAGGGAAAATGGTGGATTCGCAGCATGTGCGCTCCACACTTGAGCGCGTGCGCTGCAATGCTCATCCACTATACTTAAATGGTGTCTCTTGTGTGGGCACTGGTGTGTTCCCCGATGCCGCCATGTCATTGAATCACTCGTGCATCCCAAATGTGGCTCCTAGTTTTAATCCACGTACGAGGACTCTGGCATTTCATGCAATATCAGAGATACCCCGAGGTTATACCGTGGAATCTGCCTACATTGATTTATTACAGTCGAAAAAACGTCGCCAGGCGCTGCTTCATAGTGGATTTGGCTTTGACTGTATTTGCCAACGCTGTTATAATGAAGTTGAGATTGGTGCTGAAACCAGTGAGGACGACCAGGAACGTAATGTGATGGAAGAATTGCTGCAATTTATCAATTTTAACCGAAGCGACATAAGACAGCAATTTGATTCCTGGCGACAGAAGCACACAGCTATATTTGAGCATGATGTTGAGGCTCAATTTGCACTCTTCACTGTAGAGATGCAGCTTGCTTGCGCTCAAGGTCAATGGGTGGACGTCATTAAAGCGGCTGACAAGCTGTTAGAGATCTGGAAGCAATGTGGTCTTCCAGATTTTTATCACACTACAGAAACACTGCATCTTCAGATTTGTAAGGCAGCGAAACAAGCTGCGATGCTTGAGAAATCAATGTCGTCCGCTGAAAAGGTCTTAACTATACGACGGATCTGTGGTTATTTGCACTCGGAGATATCCATCAAAGGTTTACACTGCGCCTAATCTACTTTCACGAACAAAGAATGTAATAATTCTCATTACGATTCTTAGAGGACTTAAGGCCGGTAAAAGTGCTAATTACGTTTTGGATGGATATGGCAAATGATGACTGATAATTTTACAAACAGAAGGATCATCATGTGGTAAAAACTAAAGAAAAAATATCAGCTTCTCAATAATTACCCTTGAGTTGTATTGGCTTGCACTTAAAAATGGGAATGTTTAAACTACCCATCTTTTTTTGCTAAACTCGCCACCGAAGTTTGAGATATTTTGGTTATCTAAAACATTCCCGATTTGAAATGGGCTAAAGTTGCACAATCCCTGTAAAGGTAAACTTTGTGCACTTAATAGGATGGTCAATTACTTCAGTAATGTAGTTGGAACTACCACGTGTGTAGGCGGGCACGTCGTAATGCGGCCACGCTCTACTTAGCACACACCCTAGCACAGCGAGGAAGCGGTTTGCACCTGCTTCTCTTGCGTGCAGTGAGGTAGTTGTGGTGGGCGCGCAAGCGACCTCACCCAACACACTAAGAACTCTGGTGAAGTGACGTCACGGGAGCGGTAATCCGTCTCCTCGTGCGCACTTACCAAGTAGGTAGTAAATTTCAGACTGATTTATATTTAATAGAATTAAATACAAATACCTATTTTTACCAATTAAAATGATATCTCTATAGATATCATTTAATATGTATTGCGAGCGTATCTTTATAGATACCTCGCGTAACTGATGACGCTAGCCGTCATCATGGATGACGCTGGGCGTCATCCCTCCTAATGTGAATGCACCCATGTGCATCACATCCACAAGGGTTGGTCACAAATGTGCACCACACCCGAGTGTTGGGTCTAATTACTATTATTTAGTAATTGACCATCCCCTTAAGTACCAAATGTACTTAATGGGGACTGTGTAACATTAGGGCAACTCTAGCCCGTTACACCATCCCCCTCTTTAAGAACGAATTTACATTTTTAAATTCGACAGAGTAGAGAGAGGAACTGCGAGCAGCTTTACGCGCCGCTAGTTCACTCGATCACTCTCGCGCACGTGTTTCTATACACGGCGCCCAAGATGCCACCTAAAAGGGGCCACGTTGGTGGGTCGTCTGCGAAGACGCCCACACAACCTCGCACTAAGCGCACGCGCCGCGTTAATTCGCCGGCCGCGTCAAATGCCTTAGTCGGAACGCAGACAGCCACTGCGGCTGTCGCGTTAACAGGGCTAAAGGATCCATCCCACTTTAACAGTGAGGATGTTGATCCGTCGCTCATTGTCGACTACAATGAGTCGACACCGTTGCCGTCACCTCATAGTAGTGATGCGGACAACGAGCTCATGAGGAGTGATGATGCGGCATTATTGCCCATCCAAAC
>NW_027152052.1:110396-115617 GCF_004359215.1 Bremia lactucae | reverse complement strand
GGTTGTGGTGGAGGAGGGAAAATTAGATCCGAACCGTATGTCGGATCTAATGTCGAGGATCGACAAAATCGATCACTTCCTCCATGATTTGGAGGAGGGAATTGACCACGAGCGCGGCAAGCGTCGCTCGTTGGAGCAGACGGTGCAGGCTCACCATATCGAGCGGTTGGAAGACCGTTCGAAGAGTGCGTACTCCATGTTGGAGTACGAACGGAAGTATCATGCTGTTCGCGATGAGCTGTCGTCAGCTCATCGTAGTTTCGAGGATATTCGGAACCGGCATGAAAAACTTCAGGTTCAACATGAGAATCTGGTTCGCGATCACAAGAATCTTTGGGGATTCTTGAAAAGGGTGGTCAAATCCGTCCTCGGAAGAAGCCGCGTATTGATGGTACGGGAGGAGCCGACCAACGTAAAACGCAGGATGCGTTCGCATCCTACGTGGCAATTCTATTGTGTACGCATTGCCTCTGCTATGCAGTACACGGAAAGGTCCAATGAACTTGGGTAGTAGTTTACTGCTACCCACATTAGTGACTAATCGCTTAGGTAAGTTTACCGTAGAGAGTAGCACTAGATCATTAACTTTAAATGAAAGAACATTTGCTCTTCCATGTTTATCTGCATTCCGTTTCTGTCGGTCCACTGCGTTAGTACTGGAATCCTGAACGAAACGGATTATTGATTCTCGAGTTAGCAGAAACTCTTCTGCTAACTCATTTGTTTTGTCTTTTTTAGTACGCTTTGTGCGTACTGCCATGAGATTATTCTCATCTTCGATGTCGATTTCTTCGACATCGACATCACTCGCGTCGTTGTTAATTTCGACGCGTGATGCGAATGAGCCAGAAATGGTTTTTCTCGTGTGAGTCCACCCCCGCCCCTTAAACAAGAGGATCCCTCTATATGAGTGGGTAAGCGAGGATGGCGTAAGCCATTCACGAAGAACAATGTATGCGCTGTACACGCTTGCACCGAATTATTGATGCCAAAATTCGACCGTCGATTAAAACTAGCTCCAATTCGGATACGATTGGACGTAAGTATCTCTTCGAGAACGCGGTTTACGCGTTCCGTCTGACCATCTGTCTCTGGATGATCAGAAGTTGACATAGTCAGCCGTGTTCCGAGGGATCAGAACATGGATTGCCAAAACTTCGCCGTAAACCGTGGATCTCTATCCGAGACCAGTTCACGGGGTAACCCATGAACTTTGAATACCGTGTCGATAAAGACACGGGCATGACCCGGAGCCGTAATCGACTCTGGTACTGCAGCAAGATGTAACATCTTGCTGAATCTGTCTACAAAAACAACAATACCATTGTTTTTGTGATCGGCTTCGGGAAATCCGAAGACGAAGTCCATAGATACGGACTGCCAACACTCTGCCGGAAGTGGTAGAGGTTGGAGAGGTGCACGGGATAAAGGGGTAGGCTTCACCCGTTGACATACCTCGCAAGCACTAATGTACTTGCGCACGAACTGATACTGGCGGGGCCAGTAAAAGTCACGATTTACTGTGAGGTAAGTCTTCTCACGTCCAGGATGTCCAGTTGTTGGAGCATCGTGACACTCATACATGATGCGCAAGCGCAAATATTTGTGAGTTGGGACGACGACACGTGGAGTGTCGCCGGCAACGGCTGTGTAATAGAATAAGCCGTTGTGTGTTGTGTATCGATCGGATGACGATCGATATAAAGCCGATAAATCTTTAAGAGATCTATCAAATGGATTCATTAAATGATCCATCAAACATAGAAGGTCCTTATCTTCTGTGTAGGCTTTCTTTATGTCATCAACTAAGGTTGATGACGGAACACTCGTAGTGAGTGTTGCAACAGTGGGTATTTTACTGTTGGAGTGCATCGCTGACTCGAAATCGGGTCGGCGTGATAACGCATCAGCGACGACATTAAGCCGTCCTGGTTTATATTCCACGGAGAAATGATACTCCGCGAAGAAGGATAGCCACCTCGCCATTCTTTGCTAGAGGTATGGGCTTTTTAGGCCGTGTGTAATGACGCATGGTCCGTATGTACGATAAACGGTCTATCTCCGAGGAAAAAGACCCTAAACTTAGCCAGTATATATTTCATTGCAAGGAGTTCCTTGTCATGCACTGGGTAATTGCGTTTAGCTGGTTGCAGCTGACGCGATTGGTAACTGACGACGCGGTCCGCGCCGTCTGTATCGTATTGCATTAACGCACAGCCGATTGCGAAATCGCTGGCGTCACAGACCACATGGAATGGTCTGTCTTGATCTGCAATCACCAAGGTAGGCGATTGCATCAAGCTTTGCTTCTTGCCTTTAACGGAACGCTAACAATCAGCGTTTTATAACCATTTCTCGTCTTTTTCCAAGAGACGAGAAGATCAACTGTCATCTCGATATAATTGCGTGAGTACTCGTGCAAGTACGTTGCTAGCACAAGGAACTTTCTAAGTCCCTTGACATCGACTGCAACTGGTCAGTCGGTGATTGTCTTGATCGTTTTGTTATCAGGGCGCACGCCGTGTTTACCGACGATGCACCCAAGAAGTGGTATTTCGCTTGCAGCGAAAATACACTTCTTGAGATTTGCGTACAACTTTTGCTATCGCGTAAGTGTAAGAAACTGACGAGCGTGAGTTTTATGACCTTCCACGTCCGTCTTTCCGTCCATGGCCCAGCTCTGGACGAATATATCGTCAAAAGAACTCGGTGCGTATTCTCGCACCGATCTCAACCGATACGTTACACATCTGTTGAATGTTGCAGGGTCGATACTAAGCCCCTGACGCATCAGTAGCCATTCCCAGAGCATCCCACTGGGAGTTCTCACTGCTGTGTACGGGATGTCCCGTTCACGCATAAAGATCTGTATAAAACCCATTGATCAGATCCATAGACGAAAAGATTGTACTCTCAGACATACCATCTATGATTACGTCTTTTCTAGGTAACGGCGTTTGAGCCGGTACTGTTGCAGCATTCAGTTTATTGAATGCGTGCACTATCTGCTACCCTCCTGTGGCCTTTTGCACCCAAAAGGTCGGAGAGCTATGTGGGGAGATTGACTCCCTCACATGGCCCGCTATTTATCGATCGATAAAGAATTTGTCGATCGCAAGTATTTGTTCACGAGGCAGGGGCCACTGCTTCATGACACAGACGGCAAAAATTACCGCTGACCAAATATCGATTACGTATTCATCCTCTGTGACAAGTACGCAGATCTGCTTGATTCTACCACTATGCAGATCTCTCAAGAATTGCTTGGGTTCTAGGGTTGGTAGTTGAGTTATCTCCGAAGTTAACTTTGAAGGCGAATACAGATCAAGAGTATAAGCGCCTTCTTTTGACCCGTCATTAACCAAAACATTTAATGTCTCAGTCCCTGGAATTTATCCACAGGCTGCCGAGGGATCAATATCTCGGGATGCTGAAGTCTAGTTACTTCAGCATTAACTATTTGAAGAGATTTCTTCTCAAGTACGTGGGAACTTATTCCCTCAACGTCTTTCGACTGTGATTGCGCTATCACAGTTGTGTCCTCTACGGTCGACTCTCTACTCGACCTAGGATCATCGTGTTGTTCATTTTGGACAACCGGTATCTTCCTTGACTGTCGCCCGCAAGGCGTACATTCATGTCTCAATCCACTCGATGTTTTCGAGTGGTGGACCTTCGGCGCTGCCTGTGCATTAACACAGCTGCCGGCAGCTGACTCCACAGTGTGATAAGTAATCACACTGTGATCTTGTGCAGTGGTACTAACGACCGTTCCACAAGTGAGGCCATCGCGCTCACTCGTAGTACATCCACACGCTTGTAAACACTTCAAGACGTTCATCAGATGGCCATATGATGAACAAGTGGCAGGCATCTTCACGGATCGATGCTGCCAGCTGATCCTTGGCTCATATTTTTCTGAGCCAAGGTAAACCTCGGATGACATCAAATTTGTCATCTAAATCCAGTACGATGAAATCATCATCGTACTGTCAATCTCTTAACGTGTAGTAAAAATTTCGCTACGCGTTTCATTACTGTTGTCGATGCAGCGTCGTCTTCTTTGGAGGGATGTCGCGCTCAACATATTGAGCCTACGACCCTCTAGCGCCTGGCGACAAATAAGGTCATTCGACGCTCCACAGTTCACTGGGGCTCTTTAGTGACAAATGCTTGTCACTTTTAGTTTCAAGGTGATGAGGTAACCCTCATCACCAGGTGCAGAGACACATAATGATTGTGTGTCTGGAGCAACTTAGTCAAAAGATTTGCAAATTCTCATTTTGCTGCTGGATCAGTAGAGTGTTGCGCCCCTACTGACCCCAACCGTTTTGTGGCGGTCCGCCTCGCTGTTGCAGATTCGCAACAGCGTCGAACCCGCGACCGTTGCCCTTTTCTAGCATTCGGTCCAAAATTACGTTCAGTACCTTTCGGTGCTGGGCGTGGGGCACTACACTCATGAGTGTAGTGTCCTAAATTTTTGGCAGCGATGGCATTTCTGCAATCGCTTGTTGTTCGAAAAGCGAGATTTCTCGCTTTCGACATAAGAGAAGTCCATAGGTTCTGGACGTCCCAGTTCGTGTCGTCTTGGAGGACGATATGATGACGAACTAGCTTGAGCCTGTCTCAAGCTAAAGTCTTCCTTTTCCGCAACGGATATTGCTTCTTCAAGCGTAACCAGTTCCAAGCGGAACAGGTGGGTATTTACGGGACCATCCGTAACATCTTGCATGAACACCGTAATCAACGTGTGTTCTTGAACTGGGTTGTTCGTGATATATATACAACTCGCTAAGAGTCGTATGTGCTTGGCATAAGCGTGAACATCACCCTTGCCTTGGTTGAGTTTTAGAAGCTCTGGTCGAGCTCTGAATTAAGTCCTACGCGGTTTAAACGTCTTTTTGTGCAGGGCTTTAAAAGCTTCTACCGACCCAAAGGCATATGAGTTGCGCAACTTAAGGCCTAGTGCCCAAGTTTTGGCACGACCTGCCAAATTTGACTGAGCAAATGCGACTTGCATTTGCTCGTCGACGATGTGACGAGTCCTAATGGCATCGTCCGACTCTACAAACCATCTTAAAAGGGAGTCTTCTTCGACTCCCCTATACTTAGAGATGTCAATCTTTAAGGTTTCCGGACGACGCGTGTGCGTCATCCCAGGTACAGGGGTCTGTACCTGCTGTAACCTCAACAGTTCTGCCTGTTGAGAGCCTTGCTGATT
>NW_027152052.1:97595-109071 GCF_004359215.1 Bremia lactucae | reverse complement strand
TTAGGACACTACACTCATGAGTGTAGTGCCCCACGCCCAGCACCGAAAGGTACTGAACGTAATTTTGGACCGAATGCTAGAAAAGGGCAACGGTCGCGGGTTCGACGCTGTTGCGAATCTGCAACAGCGAGGCGGACCGCCACAAAACGGTTGGGGTCAGTAGGGGCGCAACACTCTACTGATCCAGCAGCAAAATGAGAATTTGCAAATCTTTTGACTAAGTTGCTCCAGACACACAATCATTATGTGTCTCTGCACCTGGTGATGAGGGTAACCTCATCACCTTGAAACTAAAAGTGACAAGTATTTGTCACTAAAGAGCCCCAGTGAACTGTGGAGCGTCGAATGACCTTATTTGTCGCCAGGCGCTAGAGGGTCGTATGCTAAATATGTTGAGCGCGACATCCCTCCAACGAAGATGACGGTGCATCTAGCGACAGGCGCATCGACAACAGTAATGAAACGCGTAGTGAAATTTCGCTACACGTCAAAAGATTTACAGTACGATGAAGATTTTATCTTACTTAAGAAGTAATCTTAATGCTGAAGCGACTAGATTTCAGCATTTCGAGGAATTGATCCCTCGGCAGCATGTAAATAAATTCCAGGAAGAAACCGAGACATTGAATGTCTTGGTTGATGACGGGACAAGAGTAGGCACTTATACTCTTGATCTGTATGCATTTCCGAATCTAACTTCGGAGATAACTCAATTACCAACCCTAGAACCCAAGCGGTTCTGAGAGATCTACATAGTGGTAGAATCAAGCAGATCGGCGTACTCGTCACAGAGGACAAATACGTAACCGATATTCGGTCAGCGGTAATTTTGCAGATACAAATGGGTTTTCAGCAGCGCATCGATGGACGAAAGTGTCCTCGATGTGAAGACTCGGATTGAAAGATACACTTCTCAATCTTGGGAGTCACTTAAGGGAATTCCTCTATACGAGGATTTAATAGAATTCAGGGATGTATTCCCTGAAGCAGTTCCATGCGAGTTGCCTAAGGAGAAAGGCACTCGGCATAAGATCTAGCTCAAACCGGGCTCGAAGTACTGTGTCATGAAGCAGAGGCCACTGCCTCGTGAACAAGTACTTGCGATCGATAAATTCTTGATCGATCGATTAACAGCGGGCCATGTGAGGGAATCAACCTCCCCACATTGCTCTCCGACTTCTGTGTGCGAAAGGCCACAGGAGGGTGGCGGATAGTGCACGCATTCAATAAAATGAATGCTGCAACAGAACCGGCTCAAACGCCGATACCAATTAAAGACGTTATCATAGATGGTATGTCTAAGAGTACGATCTTTTCGTCAATGGATCTGACGGATGGATTTCATCAGTTCCTGATGTGTAAACGGGAAATCCCGTACATAGCAGTGAGCACTTCGAGTGGGATGCTCTGGGAATGGCTAGCAATGCCACGGGGGCTTAGTAACTTCCCTTGCAACATTCAACAGATGTGAAACGTATCGGTTGAGATCGGTGCGAGAATACGCACCGAGTTATTTTGACGATATATTCGTCCATAGCCGGGGCATGGACGGAAGGACGGACGTGGAAGGTCATAAAACTCACGTTCGTCAGGTTCTTGCACTTATGCGAAAGCATAAGTTGTACGCAAATCTCAAGAAGTGTATATTCGCTGCAAGCGAAATATCACCATTTGGGTGCATCGTCGGTAAACACGGCGTGCGCCCTGATCCCGAAAAAATCAAGGCAATGACCGACTGGTCTGTTCCAGTCGATTTCAAGGGACTTAGAAAGTTCCTTGATTTAGCGGCGTACTTGCACAAGTGCTCCTGCAATTATGCCGTGATGACAGTTCATCTCTCTCGTCTCTTGAAAAGGCGGGAATTGGCTATGGAACGCTAGTTGTCAGCGTTCCTCTCAAGGTATCAAGCAAAGCTTGATGGGATGAGTGTTACGATGCACCAACAAGTGGGCACCATTGACGTAGGAATACTTATCTCATAGTAAGTCGTTACTTTTCCTAGCCCCGCCAGTATCAGTTTGTGCGCAAATACATTCGTTCTTGCGAGGTGTGTCAACGGGTGAAACGTAGCCCTTCATCCCGTGCACCTCTTCGACCTCTACCACTTACGGCCGATTGTTGGCAGTCAGTATCTATGGACTTCGTCTTCGGATTTCCCGAAGCCGATCACAAAAACAGTGGTATTCTTGTTTTTGTAGACAGATTCAGCAAGATGTTACATCTTGCTGCAGTACAGAGTCGATTACGGCTCCGGGTCATGCCCGTGTCTTTATCGACACGGTATTCAAACTCCACGGTTTACCCCGTGAACTGGTCTCGGGTAGAGATCCACGGTTTACGGCGAAGTTTTGGCAATCCATGTTCCGATCCCTTGGAACACGGCTGACTATGTCAACTTCTGATCATCTAGAGACATATGGTCAGACGAAACGCGTTCTCGAAGAGATACTTACGTCCAATCGTATCCGAATTGGAGCGAGCTTTACCGATTGTTGAATTCGCCATCAATAATTCGGTGCATGCGTCTATGCACACACCGTTCTTCGAGAATGGCTTACTCCATCCACGCATACCCATGCAATTAGAGGGATCCTCTAGTGTAAGGGGGGGATTCACACGAGCAAAACCATTTCTGGCTCATTCTCATCACGCGCCGAAGTTAACAACGACGCGAGTGATGTCGATGTCGAAGCAATCGACATCGAAGATGGGAATAATCTCATGGCAGTGCGCACAAAGCGCACTGAAAAATACAAGTCAGCAAAGGAATATCTGCTGGCTCGAGAATCAGTAATCCGTCTCGTACAGAATTCCAATGCTAACGCAGTGGAACGACAGAAACGGAACGCAGACAAACATGGAAGAGCAAACATTTTTTAATTTAAAATTAATGACCTAGTGCTACTCTCTACGGTAACTTAACTAAGCGTGTAGTCACTAATGTGGGTAGCAGTAAACTACTACCCAATTTCATTGGGCCTTTCCGTGTACTGCATCGCAGAGGCAACGCGTACACAATTTAGAATTGCCGCGTAGGATGCAAACGCATCCTACGTTTTGCATTGGTCGGCTCCGCTCGTACCATCAGTACGCGGTCTCTTCCGAGGACGGTTCTGATCACTCTTTTCAAGAATCCTTAGAAGACTCTTGTGGTCACGAACCAGATTCTCATGTTGCATCTGGAGATTCTCATGCCGGGTCCGAAGATCCTCAAAATGCGATGAGCGGAAGACAGCTCATCACGAAGAGCGCGATACTTCCGTTCGTACTCCAACATGGAGTACGCACTCTTCGAACGGTCTTCCAACCGCTCGATATGCTGAGCCTGCACCGTCTGCTCTAACGAGCGACGCTTACCGCGCCCGTGATCAAGTCCTTCCTCCATATCATGGAGGAAGCACTCGAGTTTGTCGATCCTCGACATTAGATCTCACACACGGTTCGGATCTAATATTCCCTCCTCCACCATAACCATTGATGGATTCCCACGGTGGTCAGCGTTTCCTTGTGGAACGTATTCAAACCACCGTGATGTGAAGGGCAGCGAACGAGTTATTTTGTTAGGTGGCGCGGTTACCTTGTTCGCTGGCGCGGTTGTCCACCTTCACATGACAGCTTGGAGCCTCGTTTACAGCTGATTCTTGACGTTGAGGGCCTCGTCTATCAGTATGACGAGACCCATGATGGATCAGAAGGTCTATCGGAAAACACGCACCCCTGGCGCTTGCAAATCGATTGCAAAACGTCAATCGCATCGCGCATCTCGATAGAGATGCGAGCCCTTCCCCAAGTCGAAGAAAGGGACATATTCTTTAACTCGCTTCGTATTGTCAGCACAACACGGACAGGGATCACCACACGTGAGGCATGGACGTCCTGCCTTACGTGATAACTGATGCAGTATATACATTGCACCGGTTAGAGTTCGTTTCTCAAAATTAACGCGAATCGGGTTAAGTCTTTGAAGCCAGGCTTCGCGTCCAATGTCTTTGACATTGCGAATGAACGCGCTCCTGGTTTGCATACGAGAGACTTTATCTCGCTTATTGTTGTCACTAAACCATCGATGCTTAAGAAAAGCATCGAGATAAAAATCTTCCTCAGTACGAAAGTTCGTCGCGCTGGGATCAAGGCCATGGAGCTTTGTCGCAATAAATAATGAATATTTATTGTGACGAGTAGTCTCTCCAGACAAGCTATTAATTAGCTGTTCGGGCAAAAGCCACGGCATCTTTTCGGGGGCGAGACGACACATTTTAGTGTCTACGATATCCTGAGTGGTACCCACTGAAGCAGGGGTACCACAAGACCTTATAATACGATGGCTTACGCCATCGTTATCACCACGCAAAGAAATATGTGTGTGTGACGGCACGGGAGACGGTGCTGGCGATGAGGAATCATCCTCATCGTCGGAACCGAACATGCTTAGCGAATGCTACCAGAACCTCTACTTAATGACCCCCCTATTTCGAAAGCTCATAGTCAGCCGCCTGACGATGATCAGGCGACTGTTCTCTTCTCCCCAACTCGGCCATTTTGTCCGACTCGCATTCGTAGTCGACCTCTAAAGGGGTCGCATTCACGTGGTGTATCACCATGTGCACCCGCAACATACAGAGTTGCGGGAGAAGATGACACTACGGCAGACGGAACGACTGCCGCAAGAGATAATAATGCGTCGCCCGCGGCTGCATGATCCGCAGCCGAAGGCGCCGCACTATTCGCATACCGCATGAACTTGTAAACGATGCGATAGAATTAAAGTTATGGTTCTGACCAATCAACAACGATTTTAATAAAGTGGTCTTATAGTGACCACTCTACCCATTGACAGTCAGAGTGATTGTCGTTTAAGGGAGGAGTGATGTAACGGGGTGTATCGTTACAAGAAATCAACAATTAAAGGTTGTTAATTAATATATTATCTAAAAGGTAGATAATATTTATAGAATACTATCTTAAATAGTAACATTCGGAATGCTTATCCATTGGTAGATACAGGCCATTATATACACTTGCTCCGCGGTCCAATCAGCACTGGACGAGCCATAAGAGATAGACAGATAAGGCTTTTATTACATGTTTTGTATTAGCTTATAATTAAGTGAGTATTTAGTAGATAGACAAGAAGAACTTAATTGTTATAATACATTTATTAATTAACCCTCTTTAAAGCAAGTTATTTAAATAGTCATCCTCT
The DNA here is from genome assembly GCF_004359215.1 of Bremia lactucae. Lineage (NCBI taxonomy): Eukaryota > Oomycota > Peronosporomycetes > Peronosporales > Peronosporaceae > Bremia > Bremia lactucae. The sequence goes on along the minus strand of NW_027152052.1, from coordinate 103,868 downwards.
GCACGCACTAGTGTACGTAAAGTGACGTGAGGCACCACTCGCACTGAGGCAGTGCGAAGTGGACTTGTATTGAAGCAGTACAAGTCAGTAGTGCCCCGTTACTGTATTGATATATTTAGTTTCCTTTAATATTATTCAATTCGGAAATATTGGAACTATTTAAGTCAAAATTAATAAAGATAATAATTGTGTACCTCATTATTTATTTTATCTCATAAGAAATATTATCTAGTGTTCCTCTCATAGATAATAATATTAGTTATTTCTCTTATAGGAAATAATACTTATGTAAACGGAACTCCATTACATTTAAGCTAAAGACCCTTAGCTTCATATAAACCTTCCTCTGTACCTTTGTGTACGTGAAGTTTCGAGGCACCTCACCTACAATGTAATCAGTATAAGGTGAGCTAGAACTGATCAGTACTAGTGAAAGGTGCCCCGTTACTATAAACACAATCAGATTATTGTGGGTACTTCTAAAAGGTCTTTTAATAAATATTTTGAATTGATGCAGCTTCCAAATGTGAAAATTGAGTCGCTGCTCTTTCATTTAACTTTTCAAAAACCTGACGCAAAGGGTGTGTGTGGCTATACCGTTTCTTATTTTTTGGCCGCACTTCCCAATTCGCGCCTTCGAGCAATATCGGCCAAGAGACGACAACCCTCTGCGGAGTTTCCCCGGTGAAGCCTGACCTCTCGAGCCAGCAAATTGATCCAGCGAGGCGAATATTGTAGTCCTGGTAGAAGCACAATATAAAACTTCTAGTCATAACCACTTTATAGACGTTCTTATTTACTACATTATTTTCTGGCTGCCTATATATCAGGAATCAAGGACATCAGTTCTTGTCGCAATTTTTTTTTTTCTTAGATAAGACCAAGTTTATAATTTTCGGGACCTCACTCAAGTTACAAGCTGCATTAATTGAGACAGATGCTTTTTCTACTGATGTATACCGCTTAGTCAGAAATATCGCAAAAAATTATCGAGCGTGACCAGTTTTTGCGTCCAGACCTTCTGGGATGCTCTGAATCTTTAAATGGCAAGATCCAGTTTTGGATGCTCAAGACCAGAGATGCGCTAATGTGTGCAGGAGCGATTGTATCGCGGCTTTGCCGAGCTCTTACATTTGAATTTTTATCATTTAACCATTTGCAGAGTATCCCCTTCATCTCAGGATTTCTTCTCACCCCTTGGCGTCTTCATAGATGCGTCTTCATCTACACCTAGTGATTATACTCGTGACATGGATTGCAGCTGATTATATTCTTGCAAGTTCAGGCAACAATAACGTAGCCTTGAGAAAAACTTCTGCCGCCAACGCTTCAGCCGACAAGTCTCTAAGTAGGCTTCAGACGATGGCCGGTGCCAGTGAAGAGCGATGGTTTTTTGATTCCGATTGTTCGTCCCATGGCGGCGACAAGCCTTGTAAAAAGAAGAAGAAGAATTTTATTTACAGGGACTGGGAAAAGGTTATTCTGTGGATCGCATTCATAATTTTTACTACCTGTTTCACTGCTATTTTGCTTCTTTAAAAATAATAGCAGCTAATACATCAAAACTTGAAATATTAGCCACCACTCTTACTTTATCTGACAAGATATCTCCACGTGCTCGTGCCAAGAATAGGTGTCGAGATTGAACTAATTGCTTCAGCCCTTCCGCGTACCATGTCACAGTGATTTTCTTGACTTCATGCTTGTGGGTGGCTCTATGCTACTGCCTCGTGGTGGACAAGGTATAGCTAATATTCAACAAAATGCGTAAAGCTGAAACAAACTAAGAATATAACTTATGGCTACGTTGCCCATTCTATCTAGCGGGAAATTGGCGGGAATATTACAATTTCGCCAAACTCCCGCTAGATAGATGGGCTGACAGGTTAGCGACCAACACATCATGGGCCTTACACACCAGCATGGTCGCTGCGCACGCGCTTTGCTCAGCATGTACATGTACACGTGCATGATCATGATTTTTTTTCATGATCATGTACGTGTACTTAAATTTGTTGCGTAATGTTCGTTCCTCGTCCGCTTCAGATAGACCTCGCATTGAAGCTTTTCTTTCGCTTTATCGGCTTTATAAGCGAAGGACAAGGTCGCGGAGGCTGCTATCATCAAATAGCATATCGCTGCGCCATGCTGCACTGTTGTTGCGCAGGATTAAAGTTTAATTCGCTTTACCGAAATAGAGAACATTTAAAGCTGTTTATTTCGGCTTGAAGCCTCGATTGGAGCTTAATGACTCTAGCGCTAGGGAGTCTACTCCATTGCGACGTAAAATTGACTCGATGTTAGCCAGGTCGCCTAGATCAGATGTGACATTGCTTCTCGTCGTGAGAAGTGGTGTCTCTCCACCGCGGTACGATGGATGCTGTTGTGGGCAACGAGCCACGGATTGGACAGCGACTCTTTATAAGTATGCAATTTTTCAGAAAGAGCTTACGATAAAAATTAAAAAAATAATTGAGTAAAGCAGCAGAACAAAAAAAAAATATTCGTTTGGGCTACGCTACTTCAACGCATCGATATTAACATATTATAAGCTTTATGACATGCGTCTTAAGACCACATATCAATTTCGTACGGTCAGGATCCTATGAGACTCACTGTATACTGAAGCACAGGCATGGCCTTACGGCGGCCACGCATACGCACATTGTAACGGGGCAATACGACTTGTACTGCTTCAGTACAAGTCCACTTCGCACTGCTTCAGTTGCGAGTGGTGCCTTACGTTATTTCACGTACACTAGTACGTACAGAGGAAGACTTCTCTTAAAGGCAACTAGTTTAAAGAGGGTTATATAAAAACTGTATTATTATAATTAAGTTTCTCTTCTTTCTATCTGTTAAAGCTAAATTATTATAATCTAATACTTAACATCCAATCGAAATCTTATCTAACCTTATCTGTCTCTCTCTTTTGTTTACATCTATAGTTGATTAGTCTGCCGGATAAATAGATATAATGGTCTATACCTATTTATGGATCAGATTTCTCAACATTACTATATAAAGTAATATCCTCCAAATATTATCTACCTTTTAGATAATATATTAATTAACAACCTATAAATGTTAATTTCATGTAACGATACACCCCGTTACAATACCCAACAAAATTCATTTATACCTATTAATATAATATTTTAGTCTGGATAGCTCAGTTGGTTAGAGTAAAAGACTGAAAATCCTTGTGTCGGTGGTTCAAATCCACCTCCAGACAATTTCATTATAAAAATATGTATTTTTTAAAAATAACTTTTCAATCTTTTACCCTTAAACAACAATCACTCTGACTGTCAGTGGGTGGAGTGTTCACTATGTGACCACTTAATTTAAAAGAAATGATGTTGATTAGTCAGAACCATCATATTAAATTACATCGCATAAAGAACAAATTCATGCGGGGTGTTGATAGTGCGGCGCGTTCGGCTGCGGTTCGTGCAGCCGCAGGTGACGCACTGTTATCTTGCGGCAGACGGAACGTCTGCCGTAGTATCTTCTACTCGCGCAACACTAAATGATGCGGGTGCACGTGGTGATTCACCACGTGAATACGACCCCTCTTTGGAGGTCGACTACTAATGCGAGTCGGACGAAATGGCCGACTCGGGGAGAATGGAACAGTCGCCTGATATACGTCAGGCGGCTGACTATAAGCCTTCGAATGAGAGGGCTTATTCTGATAGACGAGTTAGTAGTCTATTTGGTTCCGACGATGAGGATGATCCCACATCGCCCGTTCCGTCTCCGGTACGGTCACCTGCACCTGTTTCTGTGCAAGGTAATGACGATGGCATAAGCCATCGTCATAAATGTTCTTGTGGTACCCCTGCTTCAGTGGGTACCACTCAGGGGAGTGAAGACAAAGAAGATGTAGCATTTTTAGATGCGGCATTAAATTGTCTCATCTCGCCCCCGAAAAGAAGCCGTGGCTTTTGCCAGAACGGCTAATCGATAGCTTGTCTGGAGAGACTACTCCTTATAATAAATATCCATTATTATTGCGACAAAGCTGCATGGCCTTGATCCCAGCGCGAAGAACTTTCGCGCTGAAGAAGATTTTTATCTCGATGCTTTTCTTAAGCATCGATGGTTTAGTGGCAACAATAAGCGAGATAAAGTCTCGCTTATGCAAGCTTGGAGCGCGTTCAGTCGCGGTGTCAAATACATTGGACGCGAAGCCTGCTTCAAAAACTTAACGCGAATCGCGTTAAGTTTGACAAACGAACTTCAACCCGCGCAAAGTATAAATTACATCGGTTGTCACGTGAGGCTGGGTTTCCATGCCTGCCCATCGGAAAACACGCGCCCCTGGCGCATGTAGATCGATTGCAAAACGTTAATCGCATCTCGCATCTCAATATAGATGCGAGCCCTTCCCCAGGGCGAAGAAAGGAAATAGACATACCCTTTTACCCTCTTCAAGTTGTCAACACAACACGGATTGGGATCACCCCACGTCCGTCATACTGACGGACGAGGCCCTCAACGTCAGCAATCAGCTGGGAACGAGGCTCCCAGCTGTCATGTGAAGGTGGATAACCACGCCAGCGAACAAGATGATTCGTTCGCTGCCCCTTCACATTGCCACGTAGGATGCGTTTGCATCCTACGTGGCAATTCTATTGCGTACGCATTGCCTCTGCGATGCAGTACACGGAAAGGCCCAATGAACTTGGGTAGTAGTTTACTGCTACCCACATTCGTGACTACACGCTTAGGTAAGTTTACCGTAGAGAGAAGAACTAGGTCATTAATTTTAATTTGTAGAACGTTTGCTCTTCCATGTTTGTCTGCATTCCGTTTCTGACGGTCCACTGCGTTTGCAATGGAATCCTGCACGAAATGGATTACCGATTCTCGAGTCAGCAGAAATTTCTTTGCGAACTCATTTGTTTTGTCTTTTTTCAGTGCGCATTGTGCGCACTGCCATGAGAGTTTTCTCATCTTCGATGTCGATTGTTCGACATCGACTGCATTCGCGTCGTTCGTTACTTCGACGCGTGATGAGAGTAAGCCAGAAGCCTCGTGTGAGTCCCCCCCTTAAAGTAGAGGATCCCTTTAATTGGGTGGGTATGCGAGGATGGCGTAAGCCATTCACGAAGAACGGTGTATGCGTTGTAGACGCATGCACCGAATTATTTATAGCGAATTAGACCATCGGTAAAAACTAACTCTAATTCGGATACGATTAGACGTAACCTCGAAGTATATCTTCGAGAACGCGATTTACGCGTTTTATTTGACCATCCGTTTCTGGCTATCGGATGTTGACATAGTCAACCGTGTTCCGAGAGATCGGAACACGGATTGCCAGAACTCCGCCGTGGATCTTGGATCTCTATCCGAGGCCAATTCACGGGGTAACCCATGTAGTTTGAATACCGTGCCGATAAAGACACGGGCACAACCCGGAGCCTTAATCGACTCTGGTACTACAGCAAGATGTACCATCTTGCTGAATCTGTCTACAAAAACAAGAATACCATTGTTTTTGTGATCGTCCTCGAAGAATTCGAAGACGAAGTCCATATATATAGGCTGCCAATACTCCGCCGGAAGTGGTAGAGGGTTGAAGAGGTGCACGAGATGAAGGCTAGGCTTCACCCGTTGACATACCTCGCAAGCACTAATGTACTTGCGCACGAACTGATACTGGCGGGGCCAGTAAAAGTCGCGATTTACTGTGAGGTAAGTCTTCTCACGTCCAGGATGTCCAGTTGTTGGAGCATCGTGACACTCATATATGATGCGCAAGCGCAAATATTTGTGAGTTGGGACGACGACACGTGGAGTGTCGCCGGTAAGGGCTGTGTAATACATTAAGCCGTTGTGTGTTGTGTATCGATCGGATGACGATCGATATAAAGCCGGTAAATCTTTAAAAGATTTATCGGATGGATTCATTATTTGATTCATAAAGCATAGAAGGTCCTTCTCTTCTGTGTAGGCTTTCTTTATGTCATCAACAAAGGTTGATGACGGAACACTCGTAGTGAGTGTTGCCAAAGTGGGATTATTTTCACAGTTGGAGTGCACTGCTGACTCGAAATCGGGTCGGCGTGATAACGCATCAGCGACGACATAAGTCGTCCTGGTTCTATTCAACGGAGAAATTATACTCCGCGAAGAAGGATAGCCACCTCGCCATTCTTTGCGAAAGGTGTGGGCTGTTTACGGCCGTGCGTAATGACGCATGGTCAGTATATACGATGAACGGTCTATCTCGGAGGAGATAGACCCTAAATTTAGCCAATG